>NW_026782980.1:0-47439 GCF_031769215.1 Ylistrum balloti
GGCAAAGAATATCTTCAGAACATTGTAACTATTATGAAACATGTCTTTGAAGTAAACCCATCAACATAGTTTGGAACATTAATGAACGGTCATTTCACCGAAGACTGCCCACAAATGTGCCAAATTATGGTTATGGATTATAGTAAGGAATACCTACAGTTCATTGCAAATAATGTAAAAAAAATATCATTGAAGTAAACCAATTAACATAGTTTGGAACATTAATGAACAGTCACTTCACCAAAGACTGACCACAAATGTGCCAAAATATTGGAAAGAATATCTTCAGAACATTGTCACTATTATGAAACATGTCTTTGAAGTAAACCCATCAACATAGTTTGGAACATTAATGAACGGTCATTTCACCGAAGACTGCCCACAAATGTGCCAAATTATGGCAAAGAATACCTTCCGGACGTTTCTATAATTTTCAAAGGTATTATTGAAGTAAACCTATCAACATAGTTTGGAACATTAATGAACGGTCACTTCACACAAAGACTGCCCACAAATGTGCCAAATTATGGCGATGAATTATAGTAAGGAATACCTACAATACATTACTAAAACTAAAAAAAAAGATATACATTTGTAAATGCAGTTAACCCATCAACATATTTTGGAACATTAATTAACGGCAATTTAACCAAAGACTGCCCACAAATGTGCCAAAATATGGCAAAGAATATCTTCAGAACATTGTAACTATTAGGAAACATGTCTTTTGTAAACCCATCAACATAGTTTGGAACATTAATGAACAGTCATTGCCCACAAATGAAACATGTAAAAAAAAATATCATTGAAGTAAACCCATCAACATAGTTTGGAACATTAATGAACAGCCAATGTGCCATTATGGCAAAGAATACCTTGGACGTTTCTAAAACTAATTTTCAAAAAGAATTGAAGTAAATCTATCCACATAGTTTGGAACATTAATGAACGGTCACTTCACACAAAGACTGCCCACAAATGTGCCAAATTATGGTTATGGATTATAGTAAGGAATATTTCTACAGTATACATTGCAAATAATGTAAAAAAATATCAGAACATTGAAACATATCTTTGAAAAAACCCATCAACAAGTATGAACAGCCAATTCATCGTAAACCAATCAACATAGTTTGGAACATTAATGAACGGTCATTTCACCGAAGACTGCCCACAAATGTGCCAAACTATGGTTATGGATTATAGTAAGGAATACCTACTGTACATTACTAAACTAAACAAAACAGATATACATTTGAAAATGGAGATAACCCATCAACATATTTTGGAACATTAATTAACGGCAATTAAACCAAAGACTGCCCACAAATGTGCCAAAATATGGCAAAGAATATCTTCAGAACATTGTAACTATTATGAAACATGTCTTTGAAGTAAACCCATCAACATAGTTTGGAACATTAATGAACAGCCAATTCATCGAAGACTGCCCACAAATGTGCCAAATTATGGTTATGGATTATAGTAAGGAATATCTACAGTTCATTGCAAATAATGTAAAAAAATATCATTGAAGTAAACCAATCCAAATAGTTTGGAACATTAATGAACGGTCACTTCACCAAAGACTGCCCACAAATGTGCCAAATTATTGGAAAGAATATCTTCAGAACATTGTAACTATTATGAAACATTCTTTGAAGTAAACCCATCAACATAGTTTGAAACATTAGTGAACGGTCATTTCACCGAAGACTGCCCACAAATGTGCCAAATTATGGCAAAGAATACCTTCCGAACGTTTCTATAATTCGCAAAAAGTATCATTGAAGTAAACCTATCAACATACTTTGAAACATTAATGAACTGTCATTTCACAGAAGACTGCCCACAAATGTGCCAAATTATGGTGATGAATTATAGTAAGGAATACCTACAATACATTACTAAAACTAAAAAAATAGATTTACATTCGTAAATGGAGTTAACCCATCAACATATTTTGGAAAATTAATTAACGGCAATTTAACCAAAGACTGCACACAAATGTGCCAAAATATGGCAAAGAATATCTTCAGAACATTGTAACTATTATGAAACATGTCTTTGAAGTAAACCCATCAACATAGTTTGGAACATTAATGAACAGTCATGTTACCGAAGACTGCCCACAAATGTGCCAAACTATGGTTATGGATTATAATAAGGAATACCTACAGTTCATTGCTAATAATGTAAAAAAAATATCATTGAAGTAAACCAATTAACATAGTTTGGAACATTAATGAACGGCCATTTAACAAAAGACTGCCCACAAATGTGCCAAATTATGGCAAAGAATACCTTCCGGACGTTTCTATAATTTTCAAAGGTATTATTGAAGTAAATCTATCCACATATTTTGGAACATTAATGAACAGCCAATTCATCGAAGACTGCCCACAAATGTGCCAAATTATGGCAAAGAATACCTTCCGAACGTTTCTATAATTTTCAAAAGTATCATTGAAGTAAACCCATCCACATAGTTTGGAACATTAATGAACGGTCACTTCACCAAAAATTGCCCACAAATGTGCCAAAATATTGGAATGAATATCTACAGAACATTGTAACTATTATAAAACATGCCTTTGAAGCAAATTAATCAACATAGTTTGGAACATTAATGAACGGCCATTTAACAAAAGACTGCCTACAGATGTGCCAAACTATGGTTATGGATTATAGTAAGGAATACCTACTGTACATTACTAAAACTAAACAAAATAGATATACATTTGAAAATGGAGATAACCCATCAACATATTTTGGAACATTAATTAACGGCAATTTAACAAAAGACGGCCCACAAATGTGCCAAAATATTGGAAAGAATATAGTTTGGAACATTAATGAACAGTCACTTCACCAAAGACTGACCACAAATGTGCCAAAATATTGGAAAGAATATCTTTAGAACGTTGTAACTATTATGAAACATGTCTTTGAAGTAAACCCATCAACATAGTTTGGAACATTAATGAACGGTGAATTCACCGAAGCCTGCCCACAAATGTGCCAAACTATGGTGATGAATTATAGTAAGGAATACCTACAATACATTACTAAAACTAAAAAAATAGATTTACATTTGTAAATGGAGTTAACCCATCAACGTATTTTGGAAAATTAATTAACGGCAATTTAACCAAAGACTGCACACAAATGTGCCAAAATATGGCAAAGAATATCTTTAGAACATTGTAACTATTATAAAACATGTCTTTGAAGTAAACCCATCAACATAGTTTGGAACATTAATGAACAGTCATGTTACCGAAGACTGCCCACAAATGTGCCAAACTATGGTTATGGATTATAATAAGGAATACATACAGTTCATTGCTAATAATGTAAAAAAAATATCATTGAAGTAAACCAATTAACATAGTTTGGAACATTAATGAACGGTCACTTTACCGAAGACTGCCCACAAATGTGCCAAAATATGGCAAAGAATACCTTCCGAACTTTTCTACAATTGTCAAAAATGTATTTGAAGTAAATTCATCATTATATATTGGAACATTAGTGAACAGTCACTCTGAAAAAGTGCTGACCGCATATGTGTCAAATTATGGCCATACACATCATGATTGGTAACTGAAAAGTGGAATTAAATTGTCAGCAATTACCTCTGATGTGAACTTCGTGAATATATTTTGGATCATCTATGAATAGTCATTCAAATAAGGACTGTCCACAAATGTGCCAAATTATGGCCATGAAGATACTTTTACACAAGAAATTATTTAAATTGCAAAGAAACCTTCTCGGCATGAAACTCATGAATATATTCTGTAACATTAATAAACAGTCATTCGATCAAAGGCTGTCAACAAACGTACCAAGGCATTACCATAAACGTGTATTTTGATAATGAAAATGTTTATGTAATCATTTCTTTTAATTATATATGGTAATTATTATAAATCCAAGAAACTTTTTTTCTCCTAACAATCACCACTGGAATTCATTGTGATAGTATTTGAATTGGTAACACATTTTGAAAAATATTAGTGAACAGATATATCAAGACCGACTCATGGTTAGCACTGTCTCTTAAATTTGATTCGCCATTTATTTTTTTTAAACTGGTTACGGTTTTATGCCGTTTGATTATGTATACCCTCAGCCCTAACCATATATAGCCATACATATATGCGTAATAATAATGATTTAGATATCAAAAAAGTGCTTTTCAGGCAGCAATTCATTTCTCGTTCATTTAAAAAATATTTTATATGAAACTGATATTTGCGTAAAATAAATTAATGTATATTTGAATTATTCAACGGTACTTCTTATAATTATCTCGAATATTTTCTAAGTACTAATTACGTGTAATAGTGATTTTACCAAATGTGAAATGTGTCAAATAAGCGACACCTGAATAATCACCACCATATAAAATTGATTACCTGATTTTTTTGTGTATAAAAATCTGCCAGTGAGTTATTTCCCTTGAGTTGTCCCTGTCCAAATGCATCCGGCAAAAGGGTTTATGTAGCTTCAGCTACCATGAGGTGACATTTTAGAACGATGTGTTATGGACGACTTTAGTGGGTACCGTACGAACTACACGTGTATTGACTTTACAAAATGTATTTGCCAAATGTACTCAGGAAGGTTAATACTTACCAAAGTTTGAAATGGATACAGGTCTGGTGTGAAACACAATCGACAGTTTGTCAGATTCACAAAATGAAGTGTTGTATGTTATACATTGTCTTAGTCACCATTGCGCCAACTGTTACAATCTGTGATTACGTCTAATTATTATATAAGTACTTGTATTGAATTTTGTCTGTTTGTATATTACGAAAATGTGTCACTCGATTGTTAGGCTACAACAGTAAAATCCAGACCAATAAATTTCTTAAAAAATACGAAACACGTACAAAGGCAACATGGATCACTTTCAATTGTTTCATGTTTTAAAGTTTTTACACAAATAACCAGAGATGCATGGGTCTCTTTTAAACCTTACCTTAAAATTTCTCTGTAACTTTTCATTTTTAAAAACGGGTATTCTGTCATTTTCCCCATCCAAAATCAAGATGATATTGTATGTGTTGGGAGCTGTTTCTTTGAGAAGTAAGCTGACCAGATACTGCCAGTGATGTATACCTGGGTATATATATCCCTGGTAGAGGAGACAGAGTATTGATGTCTGGGAGCACTGTTTTTAGTATTGAGTAGACTTTTGATAGAGGTGCTTGGAGGTACTGATCCTTGGTACAAAGTTTTGGGAGAAATACTCCATTGGTTTAATTAGAGCAGGTTATAATTAGTTTAATTTGGTCACTCAGCTGTGACTGACCTAATTAGGTCACTGGGTCATTTTGCCAAAATTAGCTCATCACATTTACCTGTATACTTACTATTATGTACTTTGATTAAAACTTTGGTTTGAGGTGAAATGTGATTGTTTTTTTAACAAAGTATATTGGATACAATATTTTTCAGCTTCTAAAACAGCTCTGTGAACCAGATAAATTTTTTGTGTATTAAATAAATGTGACACATAATTAAAATGTTTTATAATGCTGTAATTGATTTTAAAATGTTTATAGTAAAGTAGAAATTAGCATAATGATTTAAATGATAGATGATATTATGATATATAAAAAAATAAATGATAGATTATGATATATTATTTATTTTAAAATGTTTATAGTAAAGATTTAAAGAAATTAGCATAATGATTTAAATGATAGATTATGATATGTAAAAAAAACTAATTTATTTTAAAAGTTTATAGTAAAGAAGAAATTAGATAATGATTTAAGTGATAAATTATGATATATAAAAAATTAATTTATTTTAAAATTTTCATGGTGAAGTATAAATAAGCAAAATGTTTTAAATGATAAATTATAATATATACAAAAAAATGCACACATGACATGTTATTGTAAGGAATAGTATTACTATATATATATATACTTGACACTTGATATTTCAAATGCATGTCAAGTATTTAAATTTTTTTTTATGATGAAATTGAAATTTGAAATTGTGACATATCAAATTTCTTACTATTTCCCAGAACTGTAATAAACTCTTTATTACTTTTAGTATAAGATATGATGATGTTTATTAAATATACCTAATGCCTGTCATGACTTTCTATTTATTAAGTGTTTTTTAACTTGTTAAGTTACTTAATTATGTAATGTATAAACATACTCAAGTTTCAAGTTTTATTAATCACTCCAGACACACCATAAGTGTGTAACAGGAGGTCAATCATCAGATACAATCAGATACATTGTTACATATTGTCTGCAAATAATCAGATACATTTATACATAGTGAAATGTGCATACATACCAGCATACATGTAATGCTGCGTGCATACATACATACACATGCACATACATACACATATACCTACATATATACATACATACATACGTACATGCAAACACACATGCATACATACATACATACGTGTACATACATGCCCATATATACTTACATATAATTTTAGATACATACAATTAATTCAGAAATTACTAAGTATTTTTTCTAGTTTTTGTATAAATTTTGTTACTTTCCGAAGTAAAGGGGCATTACAAATAGTGAACATTCCTTTCATTTTCAAAACACTTGGTTGTTGGTAATAGTATTTAGGTAAGTATTTTTGACATATTTCTTTAATATAGTCGTTTTCACATTGATAAAGGTAATGATACTCATCGCCAATATTTATATTACATAATAAACAAATTCTTTCCTGGCGAGGTACACCTGTCCATCTACCAGTTTCAATTGGTAACTTACAATTAGATGTTCTAAATCTACACAATGTTTTTCTATCTTTTGGGTTTAGTTTAATTAAATAAGTCTCTAATTCCCATTTACTTTTAAAGATTGAGTAAGTTTCTCCACGTGAAGAAATATCAGTGTCATGGTACCACTTCTGAATAAACTGATCAATTAATCTTTGTTTAACTTTAGACTTCAAAAAGATTCTATCAACAGTACATATATTTTGGTTATTCCATACACTGCTATATCCAGTGTTATCTAGTATTGACTTTATGGACTTCAACCATTTGAAATCGATTTGATCTTGTGACTGAAGTTTGTTCATTAAATTATAGAGTATACATGCTAATTTATTCTCATCTGTAATAATTCTATGCCAAAAAGTCACCATTCGAGTCTTAATATCAATTTCTAGTGGATAACGACCAAGTTCCCCATATATCATATAATTTGGGGTATTACTTCTCAGTTTAAGAATTCTTTTACAAAATTGTAGATGTATTTTTTCAACGCTAGTTACATTCTCGAATCCCCATATTTCACATGCATATAATAGAATAGGTAACACAAGTGAATCAAATAGTTTAAGTTGGATATCAACAGGTAATGGAATATTTCTTATTTTCTTATATAGACCAAATAATGCCTTTCTAGCCTGTTCTATCAATTGGGTCCTAGCCTTTACAAACGTACCATTATAGTTAAACAGTACACCAAGATATGAATAAGAGTTTACAACCATTAGGGACTCATTGTTATAAGTAAATGAATAAGTACCTCTACTTTTTCTTTTCTCAAATATGACAACTTTAGTCTTTTGAGTATTGACAGTCAGTTTCCATGTTTCACAGTATTTTTGAAAGCAATTTAAAGCATTTTGAAGACTAGTTTTTGTCTCAGCCATCATCACAGTGTCATCAGCATACAATATAATGAACAATTTCAGATACAAACCAATATGTCTCAGGCATGTTGTTTCTATTTCTTGTAGAGGATTAACATTATTTTTGATAAAAAATCGTTCTAGATCATTTAAGTATAATGAAAACAAAAATGGCGATAAATTCTCACCTTGTTTCAATCCGACATTGCAAATAAAAAAAAATCTGAGGACTCACTTCCGTTTTTGACACAGGATTTAGTATTTAAGTATAGATTGTTAATGACTTTTAAAACTTTCCCACATACATTAGATGCAGTTAGTTTCTTGATGGCCAGGCAACCTGGGTGGGGAACTTCATGTTACATGTCATACCAGAAAAGTACACCACATGTAACCACACCTTCGACATCAAACATGTGCCTTTATGGGATGTCAATGGCTAGTTCTTAGTGTGTAACATCACCAAAATATGTGTGAAACAGTGATTTTCAAATTATCAGAAGAAACTGAGATAATTTAAAACACTGAAATTCTTCATTTTGATTATGTAAACATTCAAAAACACTGAAATTCAATAATGTAAACAGCTGATAGGTAAATATGACACATTTGGATCTCAATTAAATGTTTTAATAAGAAATTGGTTGAAAAAAAGTTCTTCACTATTTGTGGGATATTATAGTTTTCAGCAAAAAATAATCATATCAGTGATTTGTTCACTATTTCAAATTTTCTCATTTATGTGGGCACTGTTTCACCCTATGACTCCGTACATATATCAGGTACATATAGTTCCCTGTGTACAGACCCTGTAGTCTCTCTCCCATCACTTCTCCTCTAGTGACAGGCCGAAAGGCTGTAATAGTGGATGTAAAATTCATTTAGCAGATAAGTAAATGAGCCTGTTGTGTGTGGGGATGGGGGACTCAGCATGTTTGGAGGTATAAGAGGTACTTCTGACGGACCAGTATGATGTTTATGTAGTTGACAATTGCTGTATCTTTTCTCTTGCTGCCTGGTTTACATCGACAAAATATCACAAATAAAATGTTTGACTTTTAGAAAATGCTTGTCAGTTGTATACATGATCTCCAATGCAAAAGACAATACCAACAGCCATACATATACTTTGATTTCAGCTAACCTGTGTAATGCTTTGATATCTATGTAATATTTCTCATGTAGTGGTACGTTGTGTGTCTATGTAGTGTACATTTTCTTTTACACGTAAACACATTATTTCTTATCATTGAAACAATAAATTTGATTTCTTTGCATCTGCATGTTGTGAAAATCAGAAACAACTGTGACATCTTATTGACTGCAATGAATTACCAGTAAAAATAACAAACCTTTTATTTAATAATCTTATTGTTGAGGATACAGATAACTATAAAAAACAAAACAGATTTTCTATTAAAATCACTCACCTGTGAAAACAGTAGTTAATTATGCCCATCCATGTGGAACATGTGCTGCTGGCCATATAGGAGTAGGGGGTGTCACCCCAGGGCTAACAATGGGCCAGAGTGATTTGGTGAGATAGGTGTAGTATGTGTACATGTTTATACAGGGAGGGGTGTAGTAATTAGGTGTCAGAGGGCGAGTGTAATACACAGTAGTCTGCTATAACACCACAGGCTGATCAGTCTCTGTTGTCATCGAGACGAGGGGAAAACATGGGGTAGTTTTGGGGTTCTTCAGGTGATTAGTCAACTTTCAAATATTTTGTTTGCAAATATTTCAGGTCTTAAGATTAATACTAGCAAAACACAGGTAATATGGATTGGTAGTAAGAAATATTCTACAGACACTTTTTTACCAGAGCTTAACTTACAGTGGGGAAAGGATAAATTTACATTATTGGGGATTGATTTTCATGAAATTCCTAAACTAAATTTTGACAAAAAATTAATAAAACTAAAATCTCTTATTAAATCTTGGAGTAGAAGAATAATATCTCTAATTGGGAAGATACATGTCATTAAGTCACTTTTAATCTCACAATTTAATCATTTATTTATTCCCTTCCAAATCCAAGTAATAAGTTCATTAATTACTTAAATACTATCCTTTTTAACTTTTTATGGAATGGGAAAATTGATAAAATTAAAAGAAATATCATTATTAAAAGCTATTTTGAGGGAGGTTTGAAGATGGTAAGTATCTCAGATTTCATAAATGCATTGAAGTTAGGTTGGATTAGGAGATTTTTTTTTAAGTTCTTCTACAAGTAAGTGGAAAATTTTATTCAAAAGACAAATTAATACTGATCTTGCTATGAACTGTGGAAGTGAATATATAAAAAAGTGTCAGGAAAAATGTAAAAATAAATTTTGGAGTGTTTTCCAAGCTCGGGAAAAGTTACTGATCATAAAGCTCAAAGTTAAAGGTAGATAACTCTCTCCACTGAAAACACCTCTTTGGTATAACCCAAAATTAATTATAGGTGGGCATTCTGTTTTCTACAAAGACTGGTTTTCAAAAGGTGTTAGAGTTGTAAATGATATGTTAAAGGTTTCAAATACAGTCTCTTTCTACTCTTTTAATGAATTTTCTGAAAAATATGGTATTGTCACAAATTTTCTTAGGTTTCAAGGAATCTTAAACTCTGTTAAGAAGAATACTGATCTGCATATGAATGAGGATTCAGATTTTCCTTTGCCTTTTATTCCTTGCAACATTGATCCTTTTTTCCTACGGGCAAAAGGGACAAATGATATTTATAGATGTTTTATAAAAAATAATGAAATTCCTACAGGTAGAAAAAAAAGGACTGAACAGTTTAACTTTGAGGAATCCACTTGGGCAAATATCTTTTCTTTACCTTTTAAAATTACTAATAATTCTAAGCTTCATTGGTTACAGTACAGAGTCTTACATTACACTTTGACTACAAACTCATTTCTGTATAAGATGAAGAAAGTAGATAGTCCACTCTGTACTTTTTGTTTGTCTGAGATTGAAACTTTAACACATATATTGTGGGATTGTGAAAAAGTCCAGAATTTTTTACAAAGTTTAGAAATTCTTTTAGAAGCACTGCTAATCCCTTTTTCTGTCAACAAGCAGTCCTTTTTCTTTGGTTTCTGGACACTTAAAAATTTGTACAGCAAAATTGATAATGAAATTAATATTATCATTAAACAGTACATATACAATTCAAGATGCTTTAAGAACTCTCTTGACCTACATGCACTGATTAATACCATAAAGGATCATTATAAGGTAAAGAAGTATATTGCTACAGCTAAGGGAGATTCTTATTTAGAAAAATTCAATGAAGAATGGAGAAAATGGAATAAATTAATACTTCTTTGAACCTATCATCATTTTATTAATCTATTTTTCCCCATAATTTTGTGAACACATGCTTTTTCATTTTTCCTCCCCCTTGGCCTTGGCAGTATTTGATATAATTAAAATACTTGTAATTTTTATCAGGTATAGTTAAAAAGAGTTTTACCCTATTCATATACAAAGTGTGTCTTAACCAGTCAATCTCTCTTTCCCCCTCTTTGTTCTTCCCTCTTTCTCTCTAATAAATAAAAAAATCATCACATGTTTCGTTTTGTATTTGTCTATTTCATTATATCTAGGAACATTTATCTTACAGTGATATAGTGACAGCTCACTTGTTATGAGTCCATACTAGTTTATGGAGAAATTACTGAACTTAGCATGTCTATGTATGTATGTATGCTTGATGATGAAGATAATGATGCTGACGGTGTCTAAGAATCTGCAGCATCCTTATGCATGGAGGTTAAAGTGTGTGAAGAAGCTGATAATGAGGATGTGTGATGCTGCTGATGTTGGTATATATGATGATGTTGAGGTGTGACGATGCTGATTTTGGTATGTGATAATGCGGATGTGTAATGCTGCTGAATGCCGATGATGCTAATGTTGATAGGTGACCATAATGATGCTGATGGTATGTGATGATGCAAATGTGTGACGAGGATGATGATTGTATATGATGACGCTGATGTCAGATGCTGATGTTGTTTGTATATGTAACAATGTTGGAGTGCTAGTATGGCTGCAAGTTATAAATATATGTTTAGAGTGATTGTGTTACAAAGTGTCTATGATAGTTAAGATATAGTGTGCAACTCAAAATGTTGTGTGTTTAGTGATGAAAATGATGCATGACTATACTCTGTAAGTGTGTGACGGTGGGAGTTATAGACTGATAGTATGTATGAATCTATTTATTCCTCATGTGTTTTTCGATAAATAAAAAAAAAACTTTCAAATATTTTATCTATTCATTATTTTTGTTTTTTTTTTTTTAGAATGGGAGATAGATCAATGTGGTGTAGGACCGTGTGGCAAAGCTATTAACCATATATATAAATAATTTGATAAATAATGACATGCACTATGGTTAAATACAAAAACAAAAAATGTTGAAAAAAAAAACAAAAACTGATTTATACATGTGAAGATATTTCATTTCTGATAATGTCTCCATCCCCTTTCATACAGTGATAATGTCTCCATCCCCTTTCATACAGTGATAATGTCTCCATCCCCTTTCATACAGTGACAATGTCTCCATCCCCTTTCATACAGTGATAATGTCTCCATCCCCTTTCATACAGTGATAATGTCTCCATCCCCTTTCATACAGTGATAATGTTTCCATCCCCTTTCATACAGTATAATGTCTCCATCCCCTTTCATACAGTGATAATGTCTCCATCCCCTTTCATACAGTGACAATGTCTCCATCCCCTTTCATACAGTGATAATGTCTCCATCCCCTTTCATACAGTGATAATGTCTCCATCCCCTTTCATACAGTGATAATGTCTCCATCCCCTTTCATACAGTGATAATGTCTCCATCCCCTTTCATACAGTATAATGTCTCCATCCCCTTTCATACAGTGATAATGTCTCCATCCCCTTTCATACAGTGATAATGTCTCCATCCCCTTTCATACAGTGACAATGTTTCCATCCCCTTTCATACAGTGACAATGTCTCCATCCCCTTTCATACAGTGATAATGTTTCCATCCCCTTTCATACAGTATAGTGTCTCCATCCCCTTTCATACAGTGACAATGTCTCCATCCCCTTTCATACAGTGATAATGTCTCCATCCCCTTTCATACAGTGATAATGTCTCCATCCCCTTTCATACAGTGACAATGTCTCCATCCCCTTTCATACAGTGACAATGTCTCCATTCCCTTTCATACAGTGATAATGTCTCCATCCCCTTTCATACAGTGATAATGTCTCCATCCCCTTTCATACAGTGATAATATCTCCATCCCCTTTCATACAGTATAATGTCTCCATCCCCTTTCATACAGTGATAATGTCTCCATCCCCTTTCATACAGTGATAATGTCTCCATCCCCTTTCATACAGTGACAATGTATCCATCCCCTTTCATACAGTGACAATGTCTCCATCCCCTTTCATACATGCGATAAAATAATGTCTTGTTATTTTAGGTGAAATTACTCAAATTATAATGTCTTGTTGTATAATTCATTCATGAAAATAGCTATTTAAAATATTTTTCTTGCATGTAACCACAATAGAAAATTTCCTCTGATGTTTAGTCACTTATCTATTGAAAATTGATTTTAACTTGATGTATGATATCTGTATTGTCATTCTTATTCTTTTTAGTCTTTTTAAATGAAGACGATAACTGACATGTAGAAGAGTTAGACATCAAAAATAAAACAAAAAAAAAACAAGAGGAAAAAAAAATTCCATTATCTGTCACATTATTGCATCATTTTGTGGGTGAGAAGACACTACTAATTTGTCCAAACATTTCTAGATTTTCTGCTTTCAAATTTGAAAAGTTGACAGCAGGCTGTAATCTCATCTCTGTTATCCACTGGCATTCAAAGGTAGTCAACTCTGCTAAGACATTTCCAGCATCAACAACATCTTTGAATCTGTGCCAGCCAAGCCTCCCTAACAATTAAATTATCTGATCCTTGTGAAGTATGTTACTCTATGGTTCCTGTTAACAGGGAGCAATGAGGTGGCGATGAAAGTGAGATTTATCTCCCTTAGACTGTACTTGGCAAACAATGAACCAAACCGGCAAGTCATGGGGATGTACATAGAGTAAAAAATGTTCAATACACATCTCTTTTAATCGATGATTAGAGGGTACTGTAGTTTTGTATGTCGATGTACGGTGTCTGAGGGAACTGATCTCAGGCAGTGTTGTACAGGGATGTATGGTGTCTGAGGGAAATGTTCTGTAGTGTTGTATAGGGAGGTATGGTGTCTGAGGGAAATGTCCTGTAGTGTTGTACAGGGAGGTGCAGTGTCTGAGGGAACTGGTCTCCTGTAGTGTTGTACAGGGAGGTACAGTCTCCTGTAGTGTTGTACAGGGAGGTACAGTGTCTGAGGGTACTGTTCTCTGTAATGTTGTACAGGGAGGTAGAGTGTCTGAGAGAACTGTTCTATAGTGTTGTATGGGAGGTACAGTTTCTGAGGGAACTGGTCTCTGTAGTGTTGTACAGGGAGGTATGATGTCTGAGGGAACTGTTCTCTGTAGTGTTGTACAGGGAGGTACAGTGTCTGAGGGAACTGTTCTGTAGTGTTGTACAGGGAGGTACAGTGTCTGAGGGAACTGTTCTGTAGTGTTGTACGGGGAGGTACAGTATCTGAGGAAATTGTTCTCTGTAGTGTTGTACAGGGAGGTACAGTGTCTGAGGGAACTGTTCTATAGTGTTGTATGGGAGGTACAGTATCTGAGGGAATTGTTCTCTGTATTGTTGTACAGGGAGATACAGTATCTGAGGGAATTGTTCTCTGTAGTGTTGTACAGGGAGGTACAGTGTCTGAGGGAACTGGTCTCTGTAATGTTGTACAGGGAGGTACAGTGTCTGAGGGAACTGGTCTCCTGTAGTGTTGTACAGGGAGGTACAGTGTCTGAGGGAACTGGTCTCCTGTAGTGTTGTACAGGGAGGTACAGTGTCTGAGGGAACTGTTCTCTGTAGTGTTGTACAGGGAGGTACAGTGTCTGAGGGAACTGGTCTCTGTAGTGTTGTACAGTATCTGAGGGAACTGTTCTCTGTAGTGTTGTACAGGGAGGTACAGTGTCTGAGGGAACTGTTCTCTGTATTGTTGTACAGGGAGATACAGTATCTGAGGGAACTGGTCTCTTTAGTGTTGTACAGGGAGGTACAGTGTCTGAGGGAACTGTTCTGTAGTGTTGTACAGGGAGGTACAGTGTCTGAGGGAACTGTTCTCTGTAGTGTTGTAGAAGGAGGTAGTGTCTGAGGGAACTGGTCTCTGTAGTGTTGTACAAGGAGGTACACTGTCCGAGGGAACTGGTCTCTAGTGTTGTACAAGGAGGTACAGTGTCTGAGGGAATTGTTCTCTGTAGTGTTGTACAGGGAGGTACAGTGTCTGAGGGAACTGGTCTCTGTAGTGTTGTACAGGGAGGTACAGTGTCTGAGGGAACTGGTCTCCTGTAGTGTTGTACAGGGAGGTACAGTGTCTGAGGTAACTGTTCTATAGTGTTGTATGGAGAGGTACAGTGTCTGGGGGTAAAAGTTCTTCTATTGGGTGCTGTCTGTGGAGTCGTGATAATTTAGGGAATGAAATGTAGTTCAACAGAAATTACAGTTTGCTACGTGGTAAAGCTACACGTGCATAATTCTTAGAGGATTACACATAGCGTAACACTGCTATCATTCAAGTTATAAAAAACATGTCATTAAAATGACGATGACGTAAAATTGATTCCACGTCGCTAAGTAAAAATCGTTTGAGCAGGAACAGAGATTGAAACTCATTTGGATCGCTTCAATCATCACACCGACCAATGACTATCGGAAAAGATATCCCGTGATTTATCGATCATGTCATTGATTAGTTTTTTTATATCTTGGGAAATCAATTATAAAAGTAGAATTGCTTTGTCTCAAGTCATTGATTTTGTACCAGCTAACTTGGATCGGCAGAAGGCCATGAAATCATGTTGTTACGCTCAATTGATATGGACAATTCTGGATAGTATAAGTGGATCTCGTACAGAAATGATCTGGAAAAGCAAAATGATGGTTTAATCCGACTAACATTCCAGGAGACTGTCGCAAATTAATGAAAGTCGGCTTTAGATAGTTAATTTCCAGCCGAAGAAGCGAACATGATTTCATCTAAAACAACCTGAACACTGCTACCCCGTCACACTTGTAAATCAGTGTGTTGGTTACTGTTGCTGTATGTTGGGACGTTTGTGAACCTTTACTGTCAACGAAGCCCTAACAATAGTCAGTACTTCGCGTTTTCTATAGAAAATATACAGTAGCAAACATTATACTGAATTTGACTAGAACAAACACTTTATTGACGACACTTGACAAGGAATGTTCCCACGTGGCACGTGTTTTAGTCATTGTATTGTTTGGAGTATTGTCCAGTCTATTTGTTTTGCGGTTACACAAGCGTGTAGGGTATACAGAATCTATGGGAAGCGTTCGGGTAGATTTCCTGTGACGGTAATGTTTATGTACTAGTACTACCAGGGGTAGAGTAGTATCAGAGGACTTGTGTACAGGTGTATGTTGGCGCACCCGCTGTACACGGGAGACTGGACTACGTACATAGAAATATCTTTCTAATGACGTTACCAGAGGATTGGACATTTATACGTTACTTGGATTTCGGCACGTTCAAAGTCCTGACTTAGTGTCCGACAGAAACTAACATTAATACAAACAGTTCTTGACAAACTCAGTTTTGCGGGTCCTCTTTAATTGGAAACCATGTTTGGATCTTAATTTGGATTCGCTATAGTAATTGGAATGTTGTGATTTCTACAGAAATCCTGAAGTGTATAGGACATTATAACCTACAATAATGTTTGTTATTGTACGATACGGAGGTAAGTTTTGCCTGTGATCGTTTTGTGACAGACAGGGCGCCTTCCTAACAGATAAGATACTTCGTGTTGATTGTCATTGTACTACAGATAATGGTCTACGATAGAGCGCCTTTGTCTAGTCCCATACATATATCCATGTAATACCCAGTCAATGTCCTTTGTTATCAAACTGCAATGTTATACCCTTATGTGGAAATTAATTCTATACTGGCTTATGTGAATAGAAATTGTTGAAATGTACGCCACGATAGAAAAAAAGATTACTTGTTACATGGTTAATATGGTTTGTATACAGAAACGCTCTTCATTAAATCTGCATTCAATAATTCGATGTTAAATGTGTTTTACTATCACTTCTCGTATTTCAGTAAAAGTATTTTATATTGAAGTGACGTATTGCCATTGAATTGGACTCTTGGGTACATAGAGTTTATATTGTATTGTTGAAAATACATTATTTTACCTTTATCGAGATAGCACCTGTAACAAACATCTACTTTGTATATACAGTGGATATAATACCCACAACAACCTTTCGTGTCGTCCACCTATTTAGACAAATTGGTGTAGGATATATATTATACTACCATTAGCTATATAAAATAACGAATTGTTATCTTTGTTGAGCTGAGTAAAGGAATGTATGTGATTATACCTAATTGACGTAAAAACTTTAACGATTTTATTAGCAAAACACTTTTGCAACGTTTACATAGTAAACGATTTGACAGTTGTAAAATGAGTGTTCAAAGAGATATGCTGTCGAGACCATTTCAAGTTTTGAAATTAAAATAAGAAAGTAAAATTATTCTGAAGTAATAAAATCTAACTTCACATAAAAAAGATAATTAGGAATTCTTTGAAATGCTCAGATTTTAAACTCGACTCGCATTACAAACATTAATCCTTCAAACGACCATGTTTACTCCGGAGTTGCCTTGAGTTAAACAACACAAAGCAATTTAACTGAAGTGGAATTCTGGAGGTTTCTTAGTATGTGATAAACATTATACAGGTATTCCTGGTTAGGTACAAATCTACATTATACAGGTACATATTTACATTATACAGGTATTCCTGGTTAGGTACAAATCTACATTATACAGGTACATATTTACATTATACAGGTATTCCTGACCAGGTACAAATCTACATTATACAGGTACATATTTACATCATACAGGTACAAATATACATTATACAGGTACATATTTACATTATACAGGTACAGATTCATGGTCAGGTACCGATATTCATTATACAGGTATTCCTGATTAGAATTCCTTACCGATTCTGTTTGACGCCGAGTACAAGAGTTGGATAGTTGAAATTCAATGCCAAATCTTCTCAGTTTTTGATAAAAGCTAAATCGATTCTATGTTTGTAATTTCTGTATAAAATGTTTGATGGTAATGTTTACTTCTAATGGAAAGTACCTTTAACAGACATGCCGATGGCTTTTTCCTTTAGTAAAACGTGTTTCGAGTAGATATACAACCAATAAACTGATCACTATCGCATTTGTAGTTTTCATATAACGGTGACTAAAGGGCGAATTTCCTCGCTAAACAAATATAATTCAGATTATCAGACGCTAAAAGGATCGACCCTAAATTGGTTCATATTAGATGTTCGTCTACCTTTTACTTGTGTGTTTAATTACGAGGTTTTGGTTTAAATGACGTACATTTTTGTCGACATTACGACGCGTGTCGAAATGGGAACACGGGAAGGAAGGAGATGGACAAAGAACTAGTGTTGTACTGTCGAACTCGGTAAATGTTAGGAGGCTTTCAAAGCGATAAACCGGTGTGAAAAACGTCAGTGATTGTTAAATTCGATTGACGCACTATTGTATAGAAAATTTGGTATTTATCTTTCAATCAAAACATACACTAGACGGATACTGATTAATTAAGTTCTGAACACCACTATTTACAGTATGGTTAACTTGCATCTAAAATGTAAAATATGAAATTGATTCACGTTTCTTACACAGGCACTCGAGGCCAGGATATTATTTTTTAAACATTGATTTTTGTTTCATTGACGTTATGAAATATACAAATTAACCGGGAAAATCCACGGTCATTAAAAATGGTCTGTCAACCGGCACATGACAGTTGTTAGGTAGCTAAAACAAAAATCAATGTTTAAAAGAAACTTGTAGGTGTTTTTTTGGCTTAAGATCAATAATGACATGATTAATTACTGAACAACAAAGCGATATCGCTGTTATATGCCTCTACATGCCCCAGAATTGCGTGTTAGAAGTTCAACAGGCCACAGGCTAATGTACTGTAATGTTTACCTACCATATACTAGGTACATGCTATCTCTGAGAACTGTGTTACACAAATATCACGAAGCTGAATGTTTCTCTTTTATTTGTTAAGTCAGATATAACGGTTTAGTTTCAGTCCAAAGGTATTGATATATTAACCATTAAACTATTAGAAGAAGCGGTCAGTAGTTACGATAAGCACATCAATACCTATATGTACGTATATACACTTATTTTATACCTTATGCACAAAGGACCATCTGTATATTAACAGGAATCAAATTTTAGCTCACCTGCCCGAACAGCAAGCGAATTTATACCGAGGCGCGGCGTCCGTTGTCCGTCTTTTTCATTTCAATATCCCATGGCGCCAAGGAATACGATATTAGGCCAGTTGCATACTGGGATGAAGGGCTACCAAGTTTGTTTAAATTAATGAACTTAACCGACTTTCAAGGTCGCAGATGCCAAATGAATTAAACTCTTTAAACTACTTCTTCTCAATAACTAAAGGGCCCAGGATCATGATATCGGGCCGGTATTATTATGGAATGAATGGCCTTGTCCCACTTTCGAGGTCACAAATGTAAAATGTGTTAAGAAATTCTAACTTCGTCTTTATATGAACTCTGAGTAGGCACTGGGCCATAGTCACGTAGTAGCATGCTTGGGAAAGAGGCTTTTAAATCTGCAGAAACCTAGCTTAACATACGAAAAAAAAGCTGCAGAACATATGAGCGATTCAGGTCCATTGGGCTTCTTGCCACGAATTGTGTGTATCCAAAGTATTAAATAATGAATGTGCTTACCTTTGCAAATAGCGAAGCAGTTTTTAACGACATGCTTTATCAAGAAAACAGGCACCATCGAAGTGTCGGAATAAAGAGATGCCCATATGTGGACAGATTAAAAAACGTGATGTGAATATTGACCGAAAATATAACGATAACCCCACATGGCTCCCTGTATAGTTAGTATAGGACAGCAAAATAAGGTTTTGAATAATTTCAAGAAGAGCAAATTTTATGAAAATTTTTTTTTTTGTCATAAGATTGTCGAAAGACACGTTCTTCGGTTGTGAAAAAAAAGAAAACTTCTCTTTCACCAGATCACCAAAGCAGGATCTTCAACGCTAACTGTAGGAATGAGGTTCTACTTCACCACATCAAGCGTCGATGTGAGTGTGTGGATCGAGAAGGTGAGTATAGTAATAGTGTTGATGTAAATGTATAGCAGGTGAGTTTCGCATTAAACGTATCACATGAATGTGTCTGTGCGAGTGTGTATGGACGAGGAGAGTAACGACTTAAAGCACCGGCGTGAATGTGTGGATCGACAAGGTGAGTATAGTATTTAAGTGTGAGTGTGGATCGATCAGGTGAGTATAGTATTAAAGTATCCGTGTGAGAGTGGATCGATCAGGTGAGTATAGTATTGAAGTGTCCGTGTGAGTGTGGATCGATCAGGTGAGTATAGTATTGAAGTGTCCGTGTGAGTGTGGATCGATCAGGTGAGTATAGTATTGAAGTGTCCGTGTGAGTGTGGATCGATCAGGTGAGTATAGTATTGAAGTGTCCGTGTGAGTGTGGATCGATCAGGTGAGTATAGTATTGAAGTGTCCGTGTGAGTGTGGATCGATCAGGTGAGTATAGTATTGAAGTGTCCGTGTGAGTGTGGATCGATCAGGTGAGTATAGTATTGAAGTGTCCGTGTGAGTGTGGATCGATCAGGTGAGTATAGTATTGAAGTGTCTGTGTGAGTGTGGATCGATCAGGTGAGTATAGTATTGAAGTGTCTGTGCGAGTGTGAGTGTGGATCGATCAGGTGAGTGTAGTATTGAAGTGTCCGTGTGAGTGTGGATCGATCAGGTGAGTATAGTATTTAAGTATCCGTGCGAGTGTGGATCGACAAGGTGAGTATCGCCTCAAAGCGCCGGCGTAAGTGTGTGGATCGAGAAGATGGGTATAGTATTAAAGTGTCCGTGTGAGAGTGGATCGATCAGGTGAGTATAGTATTGAAGTGTCCGTGTGAGTGTGGATCGATCAGGTGAGTATAGTATTGAAGTGTTCGTGTGAGTGTGGATCGCCTCAAAGCGCCGGCGTAAGTGTGTGGATCGAGAAGATGGGTATAGTATTAAAGTGTACGGGAGATGATTATTGCATAAAATACTCATGTGAATGTGTGATGATCGTGAAAGTGGGTAGCGCTTGTGTAAATATGTGGATAGCAAAGGTGAGTACTAATATCGAACAAAAACGTCTGTGTTAGTGTTTCAAACGAGAAGGCGAGTTTCGCATAAACGGGTCCTTGGGAATGGATGGGACTATGTTTTAAAAAAGAGCTTATCTCAAAGAAATCATGACATGACGAGCTACAAACCTTTCAGTTATCTCTTTGTATTCTCTTCACGATGTCCTTTAGCTATTAGGGAGTGACCGCTGTATATCCCGGCCTTAGGGCGTTGGTCTACGTACCCTTAGGTGAAGACCTGAAGTATGCTGTTCCACGTTCCGTACCCTCGGCGGTTTATGTTTCTTGGAAAGATGGGAAACGGACCGATATGCACTGATGTAGTTGTGTCGTTTGACTAAACACTTTACCCCAATAGGCCTGTGCGGTATGCGATGGGCCTCCCGTATGTGGTTCAGTGAAGTAATCACATTACAAGGTGACTCCACTTAAAATTATCCTGGTATTCAACTGTGCAGAAATTGAATGCTAGGTTGTTATGTAAAAGGTGGAACATCGTCTAATGTGTGGAATTCACTCATGTCAGTTTTGTCTCCGATGTTTATCATAGACTGAGAAATAAATCAGGTCTAGAAATTGTCCTAGAAATCTTCCCTGCTGGTGAGTTCCAGACTGCCATATTGGTATTCCTCTTGTTCTCCGGACATTCAACAAAGCATTTGGTCCTGTGTGAGAATGAAGCATCATTCAAAACCACCAATGTGGACCATGTTTTTCTTGTTTTATATCATGATGCAATAAAAAGAATAAAATGGAAAATATCTGTATGATGTTGTCAGTGTCTTAATAAAAACTCTGCTAAACAATGTTACATATCATAAAAGATGTATCTTAATCTACTGTAGAGTTTAATGCATTTTATAGAAAGAAAACTTGTAAGGAGACAAATTCATTTAAGTGGTTAGCACTTGTTTATGATTTTACCGTTATCGCTATATACTGAAGAAGACAGCATTTGATAATTTAACCTTACTATGGCTAATGAATCATATGACTTCTTGTTAGAAATAATCTTTTTTATTGGTTACAATGATATGCCAGTATATTTTATTCTGAGTTACGATATAGATCGAAAACTAACATATTTGTACTACTTGTAAGATGTGGTGGAATTGTCGGACGAGAAGGGCGTGGTGAAAAACCTTCGGAACTTCCCGTTCGACTACGGAAGTGAGTACCTAAAGGAACGAGAGACTCTCATACTCCTCAAAGTTGATAGTAAGTATTTGGAATACCCGAGACAAAAATGTAATAAATTGTTGTTCATACTTAAAAAAAACATAATAGACACTTAAGATAGAGCGTGTCAGAACACATCCTCGTCAGTTTCAGTTTCTGTCTAGTCATTCAAAGATAAACATTTTTAACACATAGAACATATGTTTTATATTTATTCCCGTTATAAAGAACGTATTTTTTTGTGGAAATGAATAAATGGTTGTCGTAGATTACGGGTAGTGTTATCTGGTGTTTCTATCTGATGTTGCCGATGTTGATTGTTTGATTATACCCTTGTTAGGTGTATTGGTAGATTTTCTGAATTTGTTACTATGTGACTAAACCCTTGTTACGTGTATGTGTATTGGTAGATTTTCTGAATTTGTTACTATGTGACTAAACCCTTGTTACGTGTATTGGTAGATTTTCTGACTATGTGACTAAACCCTTGTTACATGTATTGGTAGATTTTCTGACTATGTGACTAAACCATTGTTACGTGTATTGGTAGATTTTCTGACTATGTGACTATACCCTTGTTACGTGTATTGGTAGATTTTCTGAATTTGTTACTATGTGACTAAACCCTTGTTACGTGTATTGGTAGATTTTCTGACTATGTGACTATACCCTTGTTACGTGTATTGGTAGATTTTCTGAATTTGTAACTATGTGACTAAACCCTTGTTACGCGTATTGGTAGATTTTCTGACTATGTGACTATACCCTTGTTACGTGTATTGGTAGATTTTCTGATTTTGTGACTATGTGACTAAACCCTTGTTAGGTGTATTGGTAGATTTTCTGAATTTGTGACTATGTGACTAAACCCGTTTTCTGGACTTGTGACTGTGTAACTTAACCCGTTATCCTAACTTGTGACTAAACCCGTTTTCTGGATTTGAGACTATGTGACTAAACCCATTTTCCTGACTTGTGACTATGTGACTAAACCCGTTTTCCTGACTTGTGACTATGTGACTAAACCCATTTTCTGGACTTGTGACTATGTGACTTAACCCGTTTTCCTGACTTGTGACTATGTGACTAAAACCGTTTTCCTGACTTGTGACAATGTGACTAAACCCGTTTTCTGGACTTGTGACTGTGTAACTAACCCGTTATCCTAACTTGTGACTAAACCCGTTTTCTGGACTTGTGACTGTGTAACTTAACCCGTTATCCTAACTTGTGACTAAACCCGTTTTCTGTGACGTTTTTGACTTGTGACTATGTGACTAACTTAACCCGTTTTCCTGACTTGTGACTATGTGACTAAACCCGTTTTCTGGACTTGTGACTATGTGACTAAACCTGACTTGTGACTATTTTGACTGGACTTGTGACTATGTGACTAAACCCGTTTTCCTGACTTGTGACTATGTGACTAAACCCGTTTTCCTGACTTGTGACTATGTGACTAAACCCGTTTTCCTGACTTGTGACTATGTGACTAAACCCGTTTTCCTGACTAACCCGTGACTTGTGACTATGTGACTAAACCCGTTTTCCTGACTTGTGACTATGTGACTAAACCCGTTTTCTTTTGTGACTTGTGACTATGTGACTAAACCCGTTTTCCTGACTTGTGACTATGTGACTAAACCCGTTTTCCTGACTTGTGACTATATGACTAAACCCGTTGTGACGTTTTCCTGACTGTGTGACTAACCCGTTTTCCTGACTTGTCCTTGTGACTATGTGACTAAACCCGTTTTCTGACTTGTGACTTGTGACTTAACCCGTTTTCCTGACTTGTGACTATGTGACTAAACCCGTTTTCCTGACTTGTGACTATGTGACTAAACCCATTTTCTGGACTTGTGACTATGTGACTTAACCCGTTTTCCTGACTTGTGACTATGTGACTAAACCCGTTTTCCTGACTTGTGACTATGTGACTAAACCCGTTTTCTGGACTTGTGACTGTGTAACTATGTGACTAAACCCGTTTTCTGGACTTGTGACTATGTGACTAAACCCGTTTTCTGGACTTGTGACTATGTGACTTAACCCGTTTTCCTGACTTGTGACTATGTGACTTAACCCGTTTTCCTGACTTGTGACTATGTGACTAAACCCGTTTTCCTGACTTGTGACTATGTGACTAAACCCGTTTTCCTGACTTGTGACTATGTGACTAAACCCGTTTTCCTGACTTGTGACTATGTGACTAAACCCGTTTTCTGGACTTGTGACTGTGTAACTAACCTATGTGACTTTTCCTGACTTGTGACTATGTGACTAAACCCGTTTTCCTGACTTGTGACTATGTGACTAAACCCGTTTTCTGGACTTGTGACTATGTGACTTAAACCCGTTTTCCTGACTTGTGACTATGTGTGACTAAACTAAACCCGTTTTCCTGACTTGTGACTATGTGACTAAAAACTAACCCGTTTTCCTGTGACTAACCCGTTTTCCTGACTTGACTATGTGACTAAACCCGTTTTCCTGACTTGTGACTATGTGACTAAACCCGTTTTCCTGACTTGTGACTATGTGACTAAACCCGTTTTCCTGACTTGTGACTATGTGACTAAACCCATTTTCTGGACTTGTGACTATGTGACTTAACCCGTTTTCCTGACTTGTGACTATGTGACTAAACCCGTTTTCCTGACTTGTGACTATGTGACTAAACCCGTTTTCTGGACTTGTGACTGTGTAACTAACCCGTTTTCCCTGACTTGTGACTAAACCCGTTTTGTAACTTGGACTAACTTGTGACTAAACTATGTGACTTAACCCGTTTTCCTGACTTGTGACTATATGACTAAACCCATTTTCTGGACTTGTGACTATGTGACTTAACCCGTTTTCCTGACTTGTGACTATGTGACTAAACCCGTTTTCCTGACTTGTGACTATGTGACTAAACCCATTTTCTGGACTTGTGACTATGTGACTTAACCCGTTTTCCTGACTTGTGACTATGTGACTAAACCCGTTTTCCTGACTTGTGACTATGTGACTAAACCCATTTTCTGGACTTGTGACTATGTGACTTAACCCGTTTTCCTGACTTGTGACTATGTGACTAAACCCGTTTTCCTGACTTGTGACTATGTGACTAAACCCGTTTTCTGGACTTGTGACTGTGTAACTAACCCGTTTTCCTGACTTGTGACTATGTGACTAAACCCGTTTTCCTGACTTGTGACTATGTGACTAAACCCGTTTTGGACTGTGACTTGTGACTGTCTTGTAACTGTGACTAACCCGTTTTCCTGACTTGTGACTATGTGACTTAACCCGTTTTCCTGACTTGTGACTATGTGACTAAACCCGTTTTCTGGACTTGTGACTATGTGACTAAACCCGTTTTCCTGACTTGTGACTATGTGACTTAACCCGTTTTCCTGACTTGTGACTATGTGACTAAACCCGTTTTCTGGACTTGTGACTATGTGACTTAACCCGTTTTCTGGACTGACTGTGACTATGTGATTTAACTGACTTGTGACTATGTGACTAAACCCGTTTTCCTGACTTGTGACTATGTGACTAAACCCATTTTCTGGACTTGTGACTATGTGACTTAACCCGTTTTCCTGACTTGTGACTATGTGACTAAACCCGTTTTCCTGACTTGTGACTATGTGACTAAACCCGTTTTCTGGACTTGTGACTGTGTAACTTAACCCGTTATCCTAACTTGTGACTAAACCCGTTTTCTGGACTTGAGACTATGTGACTTAACCCGTTTTCCTGACTTGTGACTATGTGACTAAACCCGTTTTCCTGACTTGTGACTATGTGACTAAACCCATTTTCTGGACTTGTGACAATGTGACTTAACCCGTTTTCCTGAATTGTGACTATGTGACTAAACCCATTTTCTGGACTTGTGACTATGTGACTAAACCCGTTTTCTGGACTTGTGACTGTGTAACTAACCCGTTTTCCTGACTTGTGACTATGTGACTAAACCCGTTTTCCTGACTTGTGACTATGTGACTAAACCCATTTTCTGGACTTGTGACTATGTGACTTAACCCGTTTTCCTGACTTGTGACTATGTGACTAAAACCGTTTTCCTGACTTGTGACTATGTGACTAAACCCGTTTTCTGGACTTGTGACTGTGTAACTAACCCGTTTTCCTGACTTGTGACTATGTGACTAAACCCGTTTTCCTGACTTGCGACTATATGACTAAACCCGTTATCCTGACTTGTGACTATGTGACTAAACCCGTTTTCTGGACTTGTGACTGTGTAACTAACCCGTTTTCCTGACTTGTGACTATGTGACTAAACCCATTTTCTGGACTTGTGACTATGTGACTTAACCCGTTTTCCTGACTTGTGACTATGTGACTAAACCCGTTTTCCTGACTTGTGACTATGTGACTAAACCCGTTTTCTGGACTTGTGACTGTGTAACTTAACCCGTTATCCTAACTTGTGACTAAACCCGTTTTCTGGACTTGAGACTATGTGACTTAACCCGTTTTCCTGACTTGTGACTATATGACTAAACCCATTTTCTGGACTTGTGACTATGTGACTTAACCCGTTTTCCTGACTTGTGACTATGTGACTAAACCCGTTTTCCTGACTTGTGACTATGTGACTAAACCCATTTTCTGGACTTGTGACTATGTGACTTAACCCGTTTTCCTGACTTGTGACTATGTGACTAAACCCGTTTTCCTGACTTGTGACTATGTGACTAAACCCATTTTCTGGACTTGTGACTATGTGACTTAACCCGTTTTCCTGACTTGTGACTATGTGACTAAACCCGTTTTCCTGACTTGTGACTATGTGACTAAACCCGTTTTCTGGACTTGTGACTGTGTAACTAACCCGTTTTCCTGACTTGTGACTATGTGACTAAACCCGTTTTCCTGACTTGTGACTATGTGACTAAACCCGTTTTCTGGACTTGTGACTATGTAACTAACCCGTTTACCTGTCTTGTAACTATGTGACTTAACCCGTTTACCTGTCTTGTGACTATGTGACTTAACCCGTTTTCCTGACTTGTGACTATGTGACTAAACCCGTTTTCTGGACTTGTGACTATGTGACTTAACCCGTTTTCCTGACTTGTGACTATGTGACTTAACCCGTTTTCCTGACTTGTGACTATGTGACTAAACCCGTTTTCTGGACTTGTGACTATGTGACTTAACCCGTTTTCTGGACTTGTGACTATGTAACTAACCCGTTTACCTGTCTTGTGACTATGTGATTTAACCCGTTTTCCTGACTTGTGACTATGTGACTAAACCCGTTTTCCTGACTAGTGACTATCCGACAGATCGTATTTTGGTATTGCATGCTTACTGAAGTTGTTTTCATTGTTTATTACTCGTGTATTGTCAGCTTTACTCGAGGATCAGGAGTGTGATCGGATGGTGTACGTTCCTCTACTTGCCGAGCTGGAACACAATAAAGAATTCACAGGTGAGAGGACCTCCTTATAGAAAGTTTTAGCTGTTAAAGAAAGCTGATGAATCTCTTCAGAATATTCCGACCTTTTATGATCACTCAAACGCGGTGAGAATCTTGTAAGGACAACTGCTTGATTTTCCCTCAGCCATATAGAGAGTTTTTGTGTACTTTAGTTATGGTAATATCCATTTAAAGAGGCGAATGTTTAAATATTGTCTTAGTAGAAAAAAATCTGGAAAAAGTTTCAAAATTATTGATGTTATCGTGGGCTGTAAGGAGAATAGGAGAATCGCCCAACCAATGGGTAAGATGAAATTGTTGATTCAAGTGTCTAGAAAGTTTAACATCGTCTAAGTTCTGTTTCATTATACCTTGCAATCATGGATTATTTATCCAACCTTAGTGACAATGTGCCTATAGGATAATTTATCCAACCTTAATGACAATAGGTCTATAGGTTAATTTATCGAACCTTAGTGACAATGTGCCTGTAGGTTAATTTATCCAACCTTAGTGACAATGTGCCTATAGGATAATTTATCCAACCTTAATGACAATAGGTCTATAGGTTAATTTATCGAACCCTCAAGACAATATGCCTGTAGGTTAATTTATCCAACCTTAGTGACAATGTGCCTATAGGATAATTTATCCAACCTTAATGACAATAGGTCTATAGGTTAATTTATCGAACCCTCGTGACAATATGCCTGTAGGTTAATTTATCTAACCTTAGTGACAATATGCCTGTAGGATAATTTATCCAACCTAAGCGACAATAGGTCTTTTGGATAATTTATCCTACCTTAGTGACAATATGCCTGTAGGATAATCTATCCAACCTTAGCGACAATAGGTCTATAGGATAATTTATCCAGCCTTAGTGACAATGGGCCTGTTTGATAATTAATCCAGCCTTAGTGACAATAAGTATATAGGATAATTTATCCAGCCTAAGTGACAATGGGCCTGTAGGATAATTTATCCAGCCTTAGTGACAATAGGTCTATAGGATAATTTATGCAGCCTTAGTGACATTCGGCCTGTAGGATAATTTATCCAGCCTTAGTGACAATAGGTCTATAGGATAATTTATGCAGCCTTAGTGACATTCGGCCTGTAGGATAATTTATCCAACCTTAGTGACAATAGGTCTATAGGATAGTTTATCTAACCTTAGTGACAATAGGTCTATAGGATAGTTTATCTAACCTTAGTGACAATGTGCCTGCAGGATAATTTATCTAACCTTAGTGACAATAGGTCTATTGGATAGTTTATCTAACCTTAGTGACATTCGGCCTGTAGGATAGTTTATCTAACCTTAGTGACAATAGGTCTATAGGATAGTTTATATAACCTTAGTGACAATGTGCCTGTAGGATAATTTATCTAACCTTAGTGACAATGTGCCTGTATGATAATTTATCCAGCCTTAGTGACAATAGGTCTATAGGATAATTTATCTTACCTTAGTGACAATGTGCCTGTAGGATAGTTTATATAACCTTAGTGACAATGTGCCTGTAGGATAATTTATCTAACCTTAGTGACAATGTGCCTGTATGATAATTTATCCAGCCTTAGTGACAATAGGTCTATAGGATAATTTATCTTACCTTAGTGACAATGTGCCTGTAGGATAGTTGATCTAACCTTAGTGACAATAGGTCTATAGGATAGTTTATATAACCTTAGTGACAATGTGCCTGTAGGATAATTTATCTAACCTTAGTGACAATGTGCCTGTAGGATAGTTTATCTAACCTTAGTGACAATGTGCCCTGTAGGATATGTGCCTGTTTACAACCTTAGGATAATTTATCAACCTTAGTGACCTATAGGATAGTTTATCTAACCTTAGTGACAATGTGCCTGTGCCTGTAGGATAGGATAGTTTATCTAACCTTAGTGACAATAGGTCTATAGGATAGTTTATCTAACCTTAGTGACAATGTGCCTGTAGGATAGTTTATCTAACCTTAGTGACAATGTGCCTGTAGGATAGTTTATCCAACCTTAGTGACAATGTGCCTGTAGGATAATTTATCTAACCTTAGTGACAATGTGCCTGTAGGATAGTTTATCTAACCTTAGTGACAATAGGTCTATAGGATAGTTTATCTAACCTTAGTGACAATGTGCCTGTAGGATAGTTTATCTAACCTTAGTGACAATAGGTCTATAGGATAGTTTATCTAACCTTAGTGACAATAGGTCTATAGGATAGTTTATCTAACCTTAGTGACAATAGGTCTATAGGATAGTTTATCTAACCTTAGTGACAATGTGCCTGTAGGATAGTTTATCCAACCTTAGTGACAATGTGCCTGTAGGATAGTTTATCTAACCTTAGTGACAATGTGCCTGTAGGATAATTTATCTAACCTTAGTGACAATGTGCCTGTAGGATAATTTATCTAAACTTAGTGACAATGTGCCTGTAGGATAGTTTATCTAACCTTAGTGACAATGTGCCTGTAGGATAGTTTATCCAACCTTAGTGACAATGTGCCTGTAGGATAGTTTATCTAACCTTAGTGACAATGTGCCTGTAGGATAGTTTATCTAACCTAAGTGACAATGTGCCTGGAGGATAGTTTATCCAACCTTAGTGACAATGTGCCTGTAGGATAGTTTATCTAACCTTAGTGACAATAGGTCTATAGGATAATTTATCTTACCTTAGTGACAATGTGCCTGTAGGATAGTTTATCCAACCTTAGTGACCATGTGCTTGTAAGATAATTCATCTTCAGTTAAATTGTCTTTCTTTTGGTTTTGATGTCTGTTCTGTTCATGACACCTTCCTTTTAGTTTGAAATATCCTCAGTTTCTGCTGCTGTTCGCTGTTTTCCGCGTATTCCCGGTTCCCGTTTTATTTTTGTATTGACTTTGTAGACATTGCCCTATCGCTGACATCAAGAATGTGTCTATCAGATGACATCGTCATACAAAAACATTATTCATTCGTTCTTTTCGTTTCTCTCAGATGCGCTGAACCCCAAACAGGAGATTCGTCCTACCTCTTCTATGGACGAGGATGGGCGTGGTAACAAGAAAAATATCAAAGGATCGTCTGCTGCATCAAAGGGCGCGAAAAAAGGCACTGATTCGAAGCGAACGTCTGCCAAAAGTCCGCGTAGATAGGAGCCAGATGTGAATTAAAAAACTTTGAATGATATTATCGTTATTTCTGTAGAGTATTGATTTGTCAACCCATCACATCCACATGATAAATAAAAGTTGAAATAGTTATCAATAATATGTGTAAGTCAGGCTGTTTTGATTAATGTAACAGCTACCCCCAGGAATAAAGGAGAGAAACAGTGATGATGACTGTGTTAGTTAACGTGTGGAGTGTTACTGATTTAGATACAACAGTAGTAAGTAGGTTTTATCTTCTTGTTCTTGTTGTCAACTTGCTGACGTTACGTTCCTGTCATTTTTTGTGATGCATTCATATAACAGGATTTCAATAATAAACACTAGATATATATATATTGTTATGTTGTTAAAGACGATATTTAGACCTATTACATAACCTGGCCTTGACCTGGATAGAATACCACTGCAGTACGTCCAGCCTAACCCCATGTCACATTCGGCTGATTCCAGTCCCCTTTATCGTTACAGGATCAACCAAGATGTCCCCATTGTAAGTCAATATACACCAATATTTCAATATTCTAGATTGATCGATTCATGCTGACAGTTTTCTGGTTTCACGAAAGAAACATTTCTCGATCAACGCCAAAGGAGCTAGAAATAATTATCACAGGTATACAGAATAATCAGTTTCGGCAAGGGACTGACCTCAGAAGGATTTATTATATGCTGTGTAGATTCGATTAATCAATGACCGTTGGTCTGATCGTATTATTTACCACTAGGACGTCATGACTATTAATCTGGCACCCAGATTACATTCATATTGACCATAAATACATTCTAACAGACGTTTAATGGTTGTATTTACATTTAGGATATTATTTAAAATGTTATCATGTTTTATTTTTCTGCTTTAAAATTGTTTTTCTCGCTTTATGTTGACATACTGGAAAAAAAAGTTTTGTGAAAATTACAATCAGCTTAATAATAAAATGATGCGCGTTTTCTGAGCGGACACGCGAAATGTTCACGTAACGTCGCAATCAGAGTTGTCCTTCCTTAACAGTCAAAATGCAGTATTGGACTTAAGCATCTTCCCCGATCTATCTGCAGGCTTTGTGTCTCGTTTACAGAAACATTTAAAGCAAAGATGTGTTGTTTTGTGATAAGACTACCCCATATCACACATGGCGCCATCACATGAGGCGCCCATGGCCGTGCTACTAAAGGCGCATTACCGCACATTTTGATATAACAGAGTTACAGAGCTAAAAATTATGGCCGGAAGCACTTAACAGTCTAGTAATAAGATAGAAAGGAATACGCTAGGTAAAATATGTCAAATGGAAGCAAGAAAAATATTCTTTCTGTTAAAATAATTTATACCAAAGTAAAGCTTGTTCGTAAGGTTAAAAATATCAGTTAGTTTAATAATTTAACTTTAGTGCACCACTTTCGCGCTTCTCATACAGTATCTTATATAGTACCGTCACTCGGTTAACAGCGGACATAGCACAGTGTTATCGAGTCGCGGGTATAAGGTGAGGAGAAAAGTTGCCCATGCTTGGTTTCACTGCCGATGGGGACCGTGAATGATCACCGCCGGGAGTTTATCATAAAGTCATAGATAGCATCAAAATGTATCAGGATTTGTAGCAATCCCTTGTTGTCAGTTGTGGTCAATAATTAGTCCAATGGCAGAAAAATTAGTTCTTAGATATAGACATATTTTTTTTCTATTGGGCTTGAAAATAGTTCAAAACCAGCCTCGTTGGTCGGAAAATTATTGCGTGTGAAAAAAATTGGCATGGGTATGGTAAATACAGAAGTAGTATATTTCAGTCAATATGAAACAACAAAACGGATTGTCGTGACTGGTTTTCAACCATACTCTCTCTCTCTCTCTCTCTCTCTCTCTCTCTCTCTCTCTCTCTCTCTCTCTCTCTCTCTCTCTCTCTCTCGCGCAAAATGTGGTTTAGGCGGAATTGGCAAGTTTTACTTCGTTGTGGGGAGACCATTTTCTAGTTGGCAATAGTCGCAATTAACTATCAGATATCATTCATCAGATGTTTAACATTGTCAACACTCATTTTATAACATGAAAAGTAATTGAAGTTGCCATTTATAAAGCATAAAACATTATGGCGAGTCCGAGAATTATCTCACTATTATATGGGGTGAATATATGAACCCCTCTCCCTGAAATGAGAGAAAACATTATTGCGAAGAGGACTTAGAGAATCACTTTCCCGTGCCAGATCTTAATTAATTTCAAAAGTGCCACGACTCGCAATAATACATACATGGACTTCGTGAATTTGTGAGGTTTACACACTGATGTGGTCTATAGTACACTATGTTCTACTGTTTATATAACTAAATACACATTAGCAAACTTTATCAATACCATAAGTGATTAGTAAAGTTGAGACCTAATACCATACACTCATTAACTACTTGTACTATTTGCCACATCCTGGCAGTTTCTTCTCAATATTTTCTACACCTTACAAAGATTACACTTCCTCTTATACAAGACTTCCCGTAAAATGTCCCATTGGCTATGTAATAGATTTATTTCAATAATCTCCACTTCTCATTAGCATTATCGACCAAACATAAAATTTGACTTTCGATATTAATACTTCAAGCCCGTAATGACATGATCCTTATAATGCCTCGCATCCGCTGTACCCTCTCATAGAATTTCTCACCCACTTTACACGTAATACGTTGCTCCTAAAGTTTTACTTTATTCAGAACAGACTACCAGAAAAGTTTACTTTATTCAAAACAGACTATCAATAAAGTTTGAATTTATTATTAAAAAACCAAATACATGAACTAATTCACTCCTGATAATCAACATTAAATCATACTGTTTGATATTTTTGTTAACTAGCATTGGCAAAATAACTAAATTTTCAGAAAACCTTTAGTTTTAGCATGTATTTATTAAGTAGGAGAACATTTTCGACAAGACAAGTGTATTTAATACCATAACAAATGTTTCTTAAAGTATTTTGATTTTAGGATTTGACATCGTAGATATTAAAAACTTTTCCCTCAATTTTCAAATTGATACTGCTTTAGCAGCAAGCACTAGCTTTTTTCATCCACCATTTTTATTGTATAAGAATGATCTCTTTACTGCGGTATGTTGTGCGATGATTCTATTACATATATTATTTGTCACTGCTATGGAAATATTGGTATTTGAGATGAATTAAGGTGTCACTTATTTAATAAGTAGGGCATAAATTTCATGACCTGGTTGAATAATTTGTCAGACTTTGACTTAGCAAATGCTTTCTTGGCGAGTAATTTTAGCTGTGAAATGTTGAAAGAAGATTTGGAATAATTAAGACGTCTCAGTTACACTATTATGATTTGCTTTGTACATTTATACAACTCTTCTTTAATGTTGATTGTGTTTTAATTGTATTTATTCTTTTTATGTAATCTTGGAGGACATAAAAGGAATAATAATAACTTAATAATAATAATATAGAAATGAAATCATTCTTTTGATTTGATGTCAACAGGGGAATATCTAAGAATTTTACATATTTGGAAAATGTCAAGAAAACATGAAGCTATCTAAAGAATTAGAATTTGTGTATAATGTTGCATTTTTATTGCTGCTAAAAATACATAGCTTCAAGCTGATATCCTTTTGTAGTTTCTGACATCAATATTGACAGAGGGGAGATAACTCTTACTACCGATGAAGGGAAGGTGTGAACGTTTCAAGTACTGTAGTACTGAACAAAGTATTGATAGTATTGTATTGAAGTACTTCACCAATCGAATTCCTTAAATTTATGCAACAAGCTCTCTGATTGGCAGAGCCAAGTCTAGATCGATTGTGGGTGGAGCCAGGTGAAAAAATACTGTGCAGACATCGGCATTTTACAAACACTCGACTGTCGCGAGAGGTTAATTGGAAGAGTCCAAGTCACAGGTGGCTTCAGATCAGACCTAATTGGGTTGTCCCATTTGTTTCGTTCTACACCCAATGATACTTTGCTTTTCCATCGATGGTACAACGAGAAAACGAAAGTTACTCAGTACTAAACTAATTTACGTACAAAATATATATCAACAGGTTAGATCACTGGGACGGGAGAATTCATAACATCTTAACAGTGAATGTAGTCACATAGTCATTCTGTACTAGTTTTATTTATTTATTTATTTTTTTGGGGGGGGGGGGGGGGGAGGGTTGGCTCAAAATATTTCGGTTTAAGCCCAAGCTCTATTGTATGTAACAAAGAATTACGAATTACCTGGGACCTCCTGATATATGCCGATAATTCATACTGCATTAAAAAATAAAGGAATTCTGTGGTCCCATATATTTTTTATTTTATTTTTTATCTTTCCATCGAAAATTATACATATCCGCAACATGTGAAAAAACTTTGAAGTTGGTTGGGCGGAATATCTAGAGCATTTACTACTGCAAGTTCCAGAAATTCTGACACAAGTCGGGTATATTTGCCCGAAGCCTCTGTCTCATGACATTGAATACATATTCAGTTACGTTGTATTCCGGGGAATAAGGCGGCTGAAAAACCAGGGACACGCCATATTCTTTCAGCATATTTCTAAAAATGCGCTCTCCCTGTCTATGGTGATGGAATCCACAATTATCCATCACAACCACATCGCCTTGTACAAAAACAGGATTCCCCATATCGTTCGTATCGGACATAATTTCGTCGAAGAAAATTTTGCGTACTGTTGCCGTCGTCGGACATTTTTCCAGCGATTACTTAGTACTTGTTATGTAACTGATAGTGTACATTAACTCCGCCTACCGGAACAAATTGGGTGTCAGATCAACTATTCAGGTTGTCTAAACTCCGCCCCCGACCAATCACAGAGGTCGTTGTATACTTGACTCGATTATTTGAATACTTCAATACAATAGTATCAATACTTTGTTCAATACTATAGTAAGTGTGTCGTTCACACCTTCCCTTCATCGGTAGTAACTAGCCATTACAGTTTTCTTTTCACAACTTTGAAGTGACATTGTGTATTAAAAATTAATTAATGAAACAAAGACATAAACAAATTTTAAAGTTTTGTGCAAATTTTAAACGTGTAATATTTCAAATTTTGGCAACAATCTAAGTGCATCAATAGAAAATATAGGAAAATGTTTATACAATAACTGTTAGCTTAAGAAGCACAATGGGTAGTAGATTCATGTATGAGTTTGCTGAAGGTCAGAGGGGAAAATGCACAGATTTTTCTTCTAGATTTGTATATCCTATTAAAAAAAAAATCCTTTTTGAATTTTCAATTTGACAGGAAAATCTCTAAAGTAAAAGATATTTGTAAGATAAATGTATCTAAATCAGTTATGTAATATTTTGATGGTGACTTGTCAAACCTGTCTGTTATAAAATAAGACACCGGGGTCATAAATCATCTACCTCAGTTAATAGTTCAATTACAAATTGATTTCCATTCTCCCATTGTCATATTGTGGGTTGGAGACCCTGAACACCATGATTGGCAATAATGTCATGATATTCAATGATGAGACCAATTTTCTTGTTTGTAAATGTAAAAAGTCAATGACATAGCTGGAATTTATAGATAACACAGAGATGCTATAACATGAACAGAAATACAAAGAAAGGCAGAAGAAGATAAAGATAATATTCCTATATAAATTGTAGAAAATTCTTCCCAAGGGGAAATGTGAAACCCTAAGGGCAAAATATTCACATTTTAGTAAATCATCTTTAATCCTTCTATCCCTGAAATTTGAATCAATTTGATAAATTTCAGTCCCCTACTTAGAGCTCTGTGGGTGGGGAGCACCTAAATTCCTAATTTTATGTAAAATTTTATTAAATTTGGTTCAGGACTAACCAAAAAATCCCCAGCATATCCAAAGTCCAGTTAACATTACAAAGAAACAAAATTCTGTGAAGTGTACAATTGTCTTGTAGGTATGGAAATATGATGTGTTTTAGTGTTACTTTAATTACAAGTTTTTCTTTGACTATGAATCAGTATTATGACAGTGTAGTGCTAAAACTTATCATGAAGTGGACTAATAAGTGGTCTGTTCACACAGGTGGTCTCTCAATAGAGGTGATCTCTTTAGACAGGTGGTCCTTGGTCTAGGTAAAAGGGTCAAAATAAAAAAAAATAAAACATCAAAGCAAACAAACATCAAGATCATCTTGAGACTTCAACTTCACAAATTCAGTTTATATCATAATCATGGGATAATATCATTAAATTCTATATTGTATACTTGATTACAAAGTTTTGGTGATCAAAATCAAATAATGAAAGGCTATTTTTATAGCTTTTAGAACAATTTTAATGCAGTTGTTATCCCAATGTCCTGTCCTGATGATGGGATTCACACTTCTGATCACTTTTTGACATTTTTCATGACATCTACTGATCAGATTCCAGCATTCCATACTTATAGCAGACAATACTTGAACGAAGGTCTACATGTCCATCAAGCAGGATTGTACTTCAACCAGCTTCTGCTATTTATCATTGATGCTGAGGCTCCAATTCTGTGTGCATCTGAGATCGCAGTTGGGAAAGTTGACATCATTGCATGTCTTCAAATAGAGTAATCTAAACCAAATTGGTGAAAGGCACATTCATTTTCAGCAGAACAATGCAATCTAGGTTTGTTTTTCAGTTTGAAGTTTGCTTTTGTGCTATGAAGTAAATGTTTGATTCATTATCATGTTGAACAGATATACTTTACTGTTTTTGAAAGTATGAAATACAGTGGTTCAGGGTAGTTTTATATTGTGTAAAGTTATGTAAAAATCTTTTTAGCCTTTTCCAGTTTTTTATATGTAATGTACACATGTTAACTGTTAAGATGAAATAAATGTATTCAGGCCATTGCACCATAAAAAAATTGAAGGATAAAATTGTTCTGTGCTGACAGGCGTGTCTCAAACAGGGGTTTTTAGCTGTTGATATTGTTCGTATTGCCTCTAAATCTTAGAAAAAAATACAGCAAGTTGAACTTTAAAAATGTTGAATTTCACTGAAGTTGCAAATGGTATTGTCTACTTTTGTTTTTAAATCAATTTATTACTACTGTCTGGTTTTATTACCAGCATTTCTTGAAATAAGTTTTGATTCATTTTTACAAATATGCTTAAAAATGATTTATTGATTGACAGGGTTTAATGTCTGTGTTAATACTATCTAAAAACTAACCTTCTGCTTCTAATTTTTTTCTTTTAACAACGAAATACTTCACTATCAAACAAATATTCCTATTGTATTTTACTAGTATGCATTTAGTTATATTTGGTTAGTTTCCCCATTATTTCTGTAAGGGGAGATAAATCTATTTCTTTTTCAATTAAAGTTCAAATATACTTGTTTACCTTTAACCTTATTAATTTAAATCTGAATAGAATAATTCCTTAATATCAATATAACATTATCCCACACTAAAAGCAAGAAATTTATATGCAATAATGAGTTACTAGACATCTAGCTGTAAATACATCAGCAGCAGCTGTACAATGTAGTATATATGTACTATATGTGATGTCCACCTACAAAGATTCTTTGAATGGATGATTGGAGTAGAAATTGCCATCAGTATTTAAAAAAGATGATAAAAGAATCTATTCGCTCATATTCCAAATCAAATAAACGAGATAATGGCAGGTTAGAATTATTGTGTAATGACACAAAACAACTTCAGTTTTCTGTTTAAAAGAACAAAATAGTCTGAAGGCTTTTATACACTTTTGTCTCTGGTGTGAATAACTTCATAACATTTCTTGTGGAATAATGACATATTAGCAATAACAAAACAAAAGATTGATGAGAAGGGAGATAAATCTGCTTTTAATTATCTTTGTAAGGCAGCATACAGCCATAATGGAATGAAATATTAGTATGAGAAGATATGTGAAATGTATTTGAAAATGCAAGTAAAACTTTCACAAATTTATTTTACAGATATAGGAAGACAAAGCTGTGTGTTTATATGTTTCTTTAAAAATTCAGTTTATTTTAAAATTTTATTGATTGTTTTGTATTAGAGAAGATATCATTTGAAATGCTTTTATGCTATAGAAATTAAATGAAAGGCTACACTACCATTTTAATGTATAAGTGAAATCTGCTGAAACAAAATATCGGTCATAATTTTTTTTTTTTCACTATGGAAATTACCATTGTGGATTATAATCAGATGATTCTGTTTATAACAAATATTTGTGTAAATATGAATATTGCATTAATGCATGAAATGTTTTCTTAACTGTAATAATGCGAAAACACAGAGTAGAAAACTAACGATTACACTGCCACTATCAGAAACTAATGGTTTGAAATTTTTGCAAACAAATTTCTGACTACAATTTTGTTTGATTATTTGGTCACTATGTCTCCAGTCTTTATAAAAATAATGCTGTAGTGTCTTTGTGTACCACTGGGTAGGGGATGGTCTATAACAATACAAATCATATTAAAGATTTTGTATGATTTTCTTTTGAGTGGTCTGAGTGTGGATGAACTTGTACATTTTGCAATTTGTAAGTTGGTACAGTCTGTATGTAGTTCTTTTGAGTGGAATTAATGTGGAAAAATTGTACAAGTTCATTTATGCCACAGTAATAAATTTTGTCCTTGATTTTTCTGTTGAAGAAAATTGACATTTTTAGTGTTGATTTACAATAAGTATTAGTAGTGAATTCTACCTAAATGTAATGTCTTCACATTATTTTGAAATGTACCACATGTATTTTTGTGAGTTTGTGGTAATGTTGGAGCATAGATAGACATATATGCTAATGTACAGTCATGATATGGTAGTTTTTGCACAGTGGTGTCTCCAGTTGATCATTAAATTTATCTGGTGCTATACGCCTCAGTTGAAGACCCAAGGTTCCTGGGGTGGTTCCAATTATCATTGAACATCCTGTCATTAGGCAAGAAGTTTACAATTTCCTCCAAGTTGCTCTAGATGAAATGTGATGGACCTTTCTTAAAATGTTTTGTAAGCTGGTCACCAGCTCAAATAATTTAATGTTACTTTTGCTTTACATATTCCAAAGATACAGAGTACACAATTCACCTAATATTGAAAGCAACACTCTTGGATGTTGAAGATGTTTCATTAATTTGGTTTCATTTCCTCATGATATGTGATTGTTTCTGAGGAAGCAATCAATGGCAACTTACTACATTTCCTGTATATATAATTATCCATCTATGTACAAGTGTATCATAGCCAACCTTCATGTAATTGTAAGGTTAGAGGAGTGTTTTTACAGCTAGTTGGACTAATGCAACCATGGAATTGTGTTGTTATATACCTATACAGTTAGCTGGATTAGAACAATCATGGAATCATCATCTTATCCACTTATACAGCGAGCTGGATTAGATCAATCATGGTATTGTTACATTGTCAACTTATACAGCTAGCTGGATTAGAACAATCATGGTATTGTTACATTATCTACTTATACAGCTAGCTGGATTAGAACAATCATGGTATTGTTACATTATCTACCTATGCAGCTAGCTGGACTGGAACAATCACGGAATCATCATCTTATCTACTTATACAGCTAGCTGGATTAGAACAATCATGGAATTGTTACATTATCTACCTATACAGCTAGCTGGATTAGAACAATCATGGCACTGTTATTTTATCTACCTATGCAGCTAGCTGGATTGGAACAAGAATCATCATCTTATCTACTTATACAGCTAGCTGATTAGAACAAATTGTTACATTATCTACCAATGCAGCTAGCTGGATAAGAACAATCATGGTATTGTTACATTATCTACCTATGCAGCTAGCTGGACTGGAACAATCACGGAATCATCATCTTATCTACTTATACAGCTAGCTGGATTAGAACAATCATGGCATTGTTACATTATCTACCAATGCAGCTAGCTGGATAAGAACAATCATGGTATTGTTACATTATCTACCTATACAGCTAGCAGAACAATCATTAGAACAATCAATACTTATACATCTGGATTATCTACTTATACAGCTAGCTGGATTAGAACAATCATGGAATGGTTATATTATCTATCTATGCAGCTAGCTGGATTAGACCAATCATGGAATCATCATCTTATCTACTTATATAGCTAGCTGGATTAGAACAATCATGGAATGGTTATATTATCTATTTATGCAGCTAGCTGGATTAGAACAATCATGGAATTGTTACATTATCTACCTATACAGCTAGCTGGATAAGAACAATCATGGAGTTGTGTTGTTATATACCTATACAGCTAGCTGGATTAGAACAATCATGGAATTGTTACATTATCTACTTATACAGCTAGCTGGATTAGAACAATCACGGAATTGTTACATTATTTACCTATACAGCTAGCTTGATAAGAACAATCATGGAACTGTTATTTTCTTATACAGCCCTGAATGTATTTTTTAAATAATTTTTCAAACAGTAACGTACAACATAGAAGCAAATGTAGCAGGGAAGCAATGTAGGTAGAGATTGAAAGAATCAATGACAATAGAAACAATTAAAAAAAACAACAATAATTTGAATTTAACAAATTTAATAAACAAAATATACAAATGCCTTATGGCTGCTATGATTTTTATGGGATCTACATACATTCTTTTCGAATAATGAACAAGTAAAATTTACAGATAATTTTATTTGTTTTATGAAAGGAATTATGAAATGATGCCTTTTGGAATATAACTAGGTAACATCAAGAATATAAATGTTCTTCAGTGTTACTATTAAAACCTGCACGAAACTGATGTTGAAAATGTTAGATATAATCCATAGAGTCACATATGTGTATACAAAATCCTCCTTGGTTCCCTGTCCTCTTGTTTTTCAATGATTGTCAGTTAATTAGTCCTCCCAAATATCATGAGGTCACTGCTGCTTGTGTCCACATCACGGGATCAGGTTCATTGACATCACTAGCTACTCCATGTTTCTTCTACAGGAAAAGAAACTAGATTTAATTCACATTTTAATCTACTTTAATACTTAACAATCTGCAAAAAAAGGTAATATCTTCACAACTTATTCATGTAAACAATCTAAAAGTAATATAAGGATATATTTCATTTTGTTTTTATCTTTTATTTTTTCATTATAATTTTGATAATGATACGTTTCATGCTCGTCTGTTGATAGGTGTCGTGTCTGTCGTTGGTATGTTGGTTGGTAGCTGTCATGTCTGTTGTGTGTATGTCAGTCAGTAGGTGTCGTGTCTGTCGTTGGTAAATTGGTCAGTAGGTGTCGTGTAAGTCATTGGTAAGTTGGTCGGTAGGTGTCGTGAGTGTCATCGGTCAGTCGGTCGGTAGCCGTCGTGTCTGTCGTCGGTCAGTTGGTCGGTAGCCGTCGTGTCCGTCGTCGGTCAGTCGGTCAGTAGGCTTCCAGTCCGTCGTTTTTCAGTTGGTTGGTAGGTGTTGAGTCTGTCGTCGGTCAGTTGGCGTCAAGTCCGTCGTCGGTCAGTAGGCGTCGAGTCAGTAGTCGGTCGGTAGGCGTCCAGTCCGTAGTCGGTCAGTCGGTCGGTAGGGGTCGAGTCAGTAGTCAGTCAGTCGGTTGGTAGGTGTCGAGTCCGTCGTCGGTCAGTCGGTCGGTAGGCGTCGAGTCCGTTGTCGGTCAGTCGGTCGATAGGCGTCGTGTCCGATGTCAGTCAGTCGGTCGGTAGGCGTTGTGTCAGTCGTTTGTTTGTAGGTCAGATTATGTCGCGTAATTCGTCTTTACATATGGCAGACACCTACTGACCAATGTTCCAGTCGTCAGTACGTAGGTCAGACACCTACTGACCAAGGGTACGTAGGTTGGTAGGTGTCTGTTGTTGGTAAGTCTGTCGGTAGGTGTCGTGTCAGTGCCCTGTATATAGGTCTGTAGGTGTTGTGTCACTTTTCGGTACGTAGGTCGGTAAATGTCGTGTCTGTCATCGGTACGTAGGTCGGTAGGTGTCATGTCTGTCGTCGGTAAGTCAGTTGGTAGGTGTCCGTCTGTCGTCGGTTAGTCATTTGGTAGGTGTCGTGTCAGTCCTCTGTATGTAGGTCTGTAGGTGTTGTGTCAGTTTTCGGAACAAAGGTCGGTTGGTGCCGTGTCAGTTTTCGGAACAAAGGTCGGTTGGTGTCATTTCAGTCGTTTTTAAAGTGTTATGATCATCAGTATAATGTTGATGATAATTTTGTCGTAGAATATTACTTGTTTTACCTTAATAAACAATGACTGTCCTAGTCTTTCAAATAAATGATGGTTAGACTAAATGACAGAACAGAAATGTTGGTCAAGTGGAAATGGATAGCGGGTGAATGCTGCATACTTACGGTAGTCTGTCTTGTGTCTGGCACTTGAAAAATTAACGCGTTTTGAATCGACATAACTTACACACAATTCCATTCTTTTATTCCATAGATTTCAAAATACAATGAAAATCGAATAAAATCAAAGCAATTGACAATATATACTTACAATGATACTTTTTTTTTTGGCAATCTTCTCTTTTTCTCTTCATTTTGATGAAAGAAGAATGGGCAGGGGTGGGGCTGGGGAAAAGTGATATTGTCCAAATAAAGATCCAACAAGAATGAAATATGTACATCTTCAGTCATTTTTCTCTAAATACAATAAATAAAATCGGTAATTTTATATTGATTTAATGGATCAGAAGTCAATGATAATGCATTAATGAAAATTCTAAAACAAATTGTAGTTATATGGAATGATCTCCTTTTTTAAGTGTCCATAAAGATTACAATATATTAAAAAATGTTAAATGTAAAATCTATTTAAGTAAATACAAACAGATGTACATGTTTCTTGGGGCAGTTGGGACATGCAGGCAAACTTACTCAGACTTTCTTCCTGTTTTTTTCAATCAGTTTCCTAGTTATATAGTCTGTAATTCAAAAGAAAATGGAATAAAGATAATTTACTGTTACAGAGTAATGTAACAGGTAGTAACAGGCAACAACAGAAAGTAAGAGTGAAAGTAGAGTATCAAGTAGTAACAGTTGATAAATAAATGCCACTGAAAATGCAGTAACAAGTGGGAAATATATGAACTCAGCTGAAAGTGGGGTTACAAGTAGCAGCAGGTATAAAAGAAGAAAGTAATTGAAAGTGGAGTAACAAGTAGTTACATGCAATACAGGAAAGTTATGAAGTTAAGGAACAAGTAGTAAAGACAAAGGAAATAACCTGAAAGTGGAGCAATTAGTCAGAGGTAATAAATGGTAAATAACTGAAATCTAAGGAACAAATAGTAACATTCATTAAAGGGAAACACTGAAAGTAGAGTAACAAGTAGTAACAGGCAACAAAGTAATGTGACTGACAATTAAGTAAGTAATACCATGTGATCAATGAAAGTAACAGAAAGTAAGGTAACAAGTAGTAACAGGCAGTAAAGAAAAGTTACTAAAAGTTACAAGAAGCAACAGGCAAAACAGGGAATTAACATACAGCTTAAAGTGGAGTAACAAGTATTAACCGCCAATAAAGGAAAGTAGTGCAAAAACTTCTGACAACAAAAAATGAAAGCAATGTAAATGGAAATAGTAACAAGCAGTAACAGACAAGAAAGGAAAGTAACAATTAATATAGTAACAATGAGTAACAATCAATAATAGGAGGAACTGAAAGACAAGTAACAAGTAAGAGCCAAGAATGAGAAGTAACTGAAAGAGGAGTATCAAGTAGTTACAGCAAAATAACAAAATTAAGAAACAAAGTAGTACAGACAATAAAGGAAATAACCTGAAGTGTAGAGTAAAGTTTTTACAGCAATAAAGATATGCAAAGTAACTGGAACGAATCACAAGTAGTAACAGGCAATAAATGAAAGAAACACTTACTACCGATGAAGGGAAGGTGTGAACGTTTCAAGTACTGTAGTACTGAACAAAGTATTGATAGTATTGTACTGAAGTACTTCATCAATCGAATTCCTTAAATTTATGGAACAAGCTCTCTGATTGGCAGAGCCAAGTCTAGATCGATTGTGGGTGGAGCCAGGTGAAAAAATACAGTGCAGACATCGGCATTTTACAAACACTCGACTGTCGCGAGAGGTTAATTGGAAGAGTCCAAGTCACAGGTGGCTTCAGATCAGACCTAATTGGGTTGTCCCATTTGTTTCGTTCTACACCCAATGATACTTTGCTTTTCCATCGATGGTACAACGAGAAAACGAAAGTTACTCAGTACTAAACTAATTTACGTACAAAATATATATCAACAGGTTAGATCACTGGGACGGGAGAATTCATAACATCTTAACAGTGAATGTAGTCACATAGTCATTCTGTACTAGTTTTATTTATTTATTTATTTTTTTGAAGGGGGGTGGGGGTGGGGGGGGGAGGGTTGGCTCAAAATATTTCGGTTTAAGCCCAAGCTCTATTGTATGTAACAAAGAATTACGAATTACCTGGGACCTCCTGATATATGCCGATAATTCATACTGCATTAAAAAATAAAGGAATTCTGTGGTCCCATATATTTTTTATTTTATTTTTTATCTTTCCATCGAAAATTATACATATCCGCAACATGTGAAAAAACTTTGAAGTTGGTTGGGCGGAATATCTAGAGCATTTACTACTGCAAGTTCCAGAAATTCTGACACAAGTCGGGTATTTGCCCGAAGCCTCTGTCTCATGACATTGAATACATATTCAGTTACGTTGTATTCCGGGGAATGAGGCGGCTGAAAAACCAGGGACACGCCATATTCTTTCAGCATATTTCTTAAAATGCGCTCTCCCTGTCTATGGTGATGGAATCCACAATTATCCATCACAACCACATCGCCTTGTACAAAAACAGGATTCCCCATATCGTTCGTATCGGACATAATTTCGTCGAAGAAAATTTTGCGTACTGTTGCCGTCGTCGGACATTTTTCCAGCGATTACTTAGTAATTGTTATGTAACTGGTAGTGTACATTAACTCCGCCTACCGGAACAAATTGGGTGTCAGATCAACTATTCAGGTTGTCTAAACTCCGCCCCCGACCAATCACAGAGGTCGTTGTATACTTGACTCGATTATTTGAATACTTCAATACAATAGTATCAATACTTTGTTCAATACTATAGTAAGTGTGTCGTTCACACCTTCCCTTCATCGGTAGTAATGTTGAGTAACAAATAGAAACAGTCAATAAATGGGAGTAAAATGGAGCAACAAATAGTAACATGATATACAGGAAAATAATAAAGTTAACAAACAAGTAGCACAGGCAATAAAGAAAAGTAATACATACAACTCAAGTTACAAGTACTGACAGTGATAAGGAAAGTTACTTAATGTATGGTAACAAGTCTTTTCAGATTATAGAAGTTAGGTAACTGGAAAAAGTGGCAAATACTTATATGCAATAAAGGAAGCAAACTAAAAGTAAAGTAACAAGTAGTAATAAACAATGATAGGAAGAACTGAAAATCAAGTAACTAGTAGTAACTGGAAATGGATTAACAAGTAGTAACAAGCAATAATAGGAAGAACTGAAAATCAAGTAACTAGTAGTAACTGGAAATGGATTAACAAGTAGTAACAAGCAATAATAGGAAGAACTGAAAATCAAGAAACTAGTAGTAACTGGAAATGGATTAACAAGTAGTGACATGCAATACAGGGAAATAACAAAGTTAAATAACAAGTAGCAACAAGCAATACAGAGAGATAACAAAGTTAAATAACAAGTAGTAACAAGCAATAATAGGAAGAACTGAAAATCAAGTAACTAGTAGTAACTGAAAATAGATTAACAAGTAGTAACATGCAATACAGGGAAATAACAAAGTTAAGGAACAAGTGGTAACGAGCAATAATAGGAAGAACTGAAAATCAAGTAACAAGTTGTAACTGAAAATAGATTACCAAGTAGTAACATGCAATACAGGGAAATAAGAAAAGTTACGTAACAAGTGGTAACGAGCAATAATAGGAAGAACTGAAAATCAAGTAACTAGTTGTAACTGAAAATAGATTAACAAGTAGTGACATGCAATAATATGAAAAATTGATAATCAAGTAACTACTAGTAACTGAAAATGTATTAACAAGTAGTAACATGCAATACAGGGAAATAACAAAGTTAAGGAACAAGTAGTACATGCAATTAGGAAAGTAACTGAGTGTGGATCAACTAGTAGTAACAGGCAAAAAGGGTAAACAGTTCTTACAGAATTAAGAGAAAATGAAACTGGAAAGAAAAACAATTATTAAAAGGCAATAAAAGGAGTGCAACCGAAGGGAAAAATTAGTAGTAAAAAGCAATATAGGAAAGTATCAGAAAGCTAAGTAACAGGAAGTAACGGGCAATAAAGGGAAGTGAATGAAAGTCGACGAGTAGCAACAAGCAATAATGGATTATTTCTAAAAAATTAGAGTAACAAGTTCTTACAGTAATAAAGAGAAACAAAGTAACTGGAAAGAGTAACAAGCAGTAACAGGCGATAAAAGGAAGGTAACTAAAAGTAAAGTAAGTAAAAATGAGCAATAATAGGAACAACTGAAAGTTCAGTATCAAGCAGTGACAGGCAATATAGAGAAGAACCTGAAAGGGGAGTATCAAGTAGTAAAATGTGAT
>NW_026782981.1:0-25772 GCF_031769215.1 Ylistrum balloti
TCCAATGACATAATTGCCAATTCAAATGATGAGTGGCCCATTGATGTCTGGATTGTCGATGACCTCTGGATAAAATTGGTCGGACTGCTGGTCTTCTAGCTCGTAAATTAGAGGCATGGAGTCTGTTTCTGATTGTCTGGGATGAAATCCTTAGATTTGTATCACGCTGAAACTGAAGATTCAAGACAGGAGCACTCAAAAACCGCTGACGTCGTGCCGTGATGCAAATGAATCTGTCCTGTCGGGCTGTCGTACAGCGTGGTCGTCCAGATCTGGGGCGTTGACGGACGTTATTTGTCTGTTGATAGCGATTCCATAGCCTACTAATCACGCTCTGAGAAACATGAAGCTGTGCCGCCACATTTCGTTGAGTTTGACCAGCTTGAAGGAGCCCTATAGCTCGCGCGGCTTCCATATCATTTAAATGTCTTCGCATGATTAGTTTTTCAAGTTTTCGTTACAAATTGATTAAATGTTTCCAAATTCAACTTTTTTTAGCTTAGAAGTAACAGAATCAAAACCTGCAAGATTCCTCTGTAGTAATAGACCAGTCAGTTTTTCACACCACCATAGTTAACTAGAGCGGAACGGCAAGACCTTCAGATGCACGTGCTTTCACCTTTGACATGACTTTAGGTACATATTGGAGAAACTACGAGTGCAATTACCGGCAATACATGATTTGAATTTTTAAAGATATTATGGTCACAATTTATGATCCTTAACTTATTTTGTCCAGTATATATTTAGAATCTATGCAATCGTTAAACAGGGAGAATCAATCCAGAATGTCTTTTTTAGGATTGACTTATTCAGCCACAACCCTCTTCATGCGGGAGTCTCAGCGATTTAAATGTAGCTAAATTATCTATGTTCCTCTTGCCAAAGGTCATCTTTTAAGTTAGATACTCTTATTTCCTCTATTGTGTCCCTGCCTCTTTAATCCGATGTGTTCGAACTTCATTTATACAAAAATATTGATCTTGTGGTTATTATTTGTAAGCACGGAGAAAAAAAAGGATTAAACAGCAAGTCTTATTGGGTAAACCCTTCTTCTGAAATTAACAAAATTTATTGAAGAAATACTTTACCTGACCTCCCCTCAGTGATGTTGCAAGCAAAATTGCATGAAATCGGTTGATATCTTTTTTTTGGCTTACCATCCCTATTTCTAGGGGTCGCACCACCTCATTTATCTAGGACAGCGTGATCATTCCCTATAATATTTTTCATCAATCCACTAAAGTGTTAACTAGTAGACTAGGAAAGCATTACCTAATTCCCCTTTTGGGGGCCCCTATCTTTATGGGTCAGCCTTATTTATAGAAGACATGAGTATCCTCTCCTAGTGATGTTTCAGACAGAATATTGATATCTGCTATTGTTTTCTTTGCGACCCGGCTTTCCGGCTAGTGTTAACTAGTAGACTAGGAAAGCATTACCTAATTCCCCTTTTGGGGGCCCCTATCTTTATGGGTCAGCCTTATTTATAGAAGACATGAGTATCCTCTCCTAGTGATGTTTCAGACAGAATATTGATATCTGCTATTGTTTTCTTTGCGACCCGGCTTTCCGGCTAGTGTTAACTAGTAGACTAGGAAAGCATTACCTAATTCCCCTTTTGGGGGCCCCTATCTTTATGGGTCAGCCTTATTTATAGAAGACATGAGTATCCTCTCCTAGTGATGTTTCAGACAGAATATTGATATCTGCTATTGTTTTCTTTGCGACCCGGCTTTGTAGTGTTAACTAGTAGACTAGGAAAGCATTACCTAATTCCCCTTTTGGGGGCCCCTATCTTTATGGGTCAGCCTTATTTATAGAAGACATGAGTGTCCTCTCCTAGTGATGTTTCAGACAGAATATTGATATCTGCTATTGTTTTCTTTGCGACCCGGCTTTCCCGTCCCCAGAAGGGCCAACTCAAACATCCCCAAAGTGATGCGTCACACAAAAGCCGGATGAAACGTGCTCAGGGATTCACAAGCAGTAGCGTTCTCAAGGTTTTTTCCTTTCCAAAATTAAAATGTATTATCCAAGGGGAGAAAGAGTAGCAAGTGAATTTCAGTTTTTTAAGAAGTGGCTGAAATTCATCTAGGCATGACGGTTTGCAGAAGAAATACTGTGCTGCATTTAATATTTGGTCTAGATCTAGCTTTTGATTCCTTTAAAAGTATAAATAACTCAAACAAAACATTTTTTCAGGTTTTGTGAACACAATATTATCCTGGAAAGGATTGATTCCATTAAGCCGCCTCTCCTACTGTGCTTACCTCATACATCTCGTCGTCATCTTTTTGGGTGAAAACACGAAACAATATCCGGTATATATATCGGTGTTTGATGAGGTAAGTAATATTCATGTGTAGGAATTCGAGTTTCCACGTCACATTCTGGCAATTCGTGATAGAAATTACCAGAAATTTCAAAACCACCGATCGAACATATTACAGAGCGTGTTTGAACATATTACAGAGCGTGTGTGAACATATTACAGAGTGTGTCTGAACGTATTTATGAACGTGTCTCAACATAATGCCGAGCGTTTCTGAAAATGTTACCGAGCGTGTTTAAACATATTTTGAGCCAAGTCACAAACACGGCAATGTAATAAATTCCCACAAATTAAAACATTATAAGCAAAAATGCATTATTTTGGTGTATATATGTACGATGGATATATATAATCTGGTAAGTAATATCGACGGTGGGGTCCAATTTTGGTACTGGATCTAACAAGTGATCGTGGGATGCATATTACCACAATAGACATACGATCAAAAATTGTCAATTTTTTTACATTGATCATATGGTATATATATACATATATACACAATTGTGTAATGTGAGTTCGTGGATTAATAGTAAAGCAGATACTTGGCTATGTGATCGGGTGCTGTAAATCGTGTGGAGGCCCGGAAAAAGCACGAGCCAAAACTTCACCTCCTTCACCGATATCTAAATACAAAATATACTCTGTATTGTATACTAATATATGTCCATTCGAAGGTATGAGGCTGTATTCTCCAGTGTAATTGATATATTTAATTAAAGATTATTTTTTTTTGTATTTTCAATCTCTAACTTATACATATGATTTTTATTTCAAATGTTTATTTATTCCATAATGAAAAACAACATATCTTTTCAGGTGATATCATACCTAGGAATTATTGTGGTTACATTTGGATTCTCCTTTATCACATCGCTCGCTTTCGAATCTCCAATGATGGGATTAGAAAAAGTCGTCTTTCCGAAGAAACGGAAATGATACTGAGACTCAGACTGAGATATTCACACCACCAAACACCTTTCTAAATAGGGCTTTCAGAAAATGAATGTTCCTTGCTATAACCATTTGAACATTTCATACTTCTCAACGCAGATATTTAACACCAAATTGAGATTTTTGTTTGTATTGAAGTCCTGGGAGGACATGATAAACCTCCTCATTCGATCCTACTCCGAACAAGATAGCATCTCACGACGTCTCCCGTCCATGTTACACCACAAAGTGATAATGTGTAATCCACATGGCCGATAACATTTATTTGGTTATTAGGAGGGTTTCCTTCATATGCATTTCAGTTTAGGAAACCCAGATATGATAATCTTAATCAATATTTTACGATAAATCTAAAATTTGTGACATATTCCTCATAACCTGAATAGTCTATGGAACGTATGTGTTTTTATCAAAATATATATATTTAAGTTAACTTTTTTTTAATTGATTTATATCTTATTATTGTGTTTAACATATTTTCCCCTTTTGTTCTGTTTCTTTGATGTCGTTCAAAACCTGACATTTTAGGACTGATCCATTGCTGAGATGTTTTATACAATAAAATATTTTTTGTCTTTGGCATATATCCTTGTAGTTTGTTCGTTCGACGAAACATTATTAGAATTTGTCCTTTCAGCAAAGAAAAAGAACTGGACTAAAACACGTTTATGTAGGGGTTGTTGTTGTCAGAGTGATATTGCGTTGTTCTTAGCTACAACAACAGAAATACGTTAAACACCATGCGATTCAACGCAATTTGTTTCTAGTGCGTGCATGACAGGTTGCATCTATTGCCGATTTTTCTGGTTTGAGAGAATTATCAAGTTTGCGATACGCTATATAACTTGAGATAATTGTGTAGTTAGCAATTGTTGTTTGCAAAAATGAAGAAGTGGAACAACGGATGTACCTCTGTGCTCTGAAAATACAAAAACAGGTCCTATTATGGCGTGTGAATAAGCTACAGTTCAAATTGAGTAAATGAAGGAAAGAGCGAAGGGGAAAGATCAAGACCGCGAATATTACAATGGATGAATTACTGGTTTTTAATGTTCCCATCAGCTGTGTAAGAAATGGTCCTAAGATACTATACACTAGATACTTGCGGAACAGTGGGGTTTAGATATTAACAAATCTAATAATGCGATTTTCCAATAGACGTTATTCCAATTGCTGAGTGAACAGTGTATGTAAAACATGGATGAAGGGATCTAGTCCACATCAACAGATGATATAACAAGTTATTTTATTTACTTTGGCTGTAAACACTTATTTAAATCGACAGATACTTATGTTGAGAATAAGGTTTCCAAAAAACTCCCTTGGTTATACTGCTCTATACAATCGGGACCGTAAAATTAGAAATGCCATCTATTGACAAGAGTTTGAGATAACTGTCCTTCAATCACTTTTGACTCTTAGTTGAGCGTTCGCTTCTGTGAGGAAGGCTTAAATGAACATAACACAGCTTTTCAAAATCACATGCACCCACATATACACCAGGAAATCGACCATAGATGTTGATGAAACGAACAAAGTAAAATTATGGATGTATCCATCTATATATAGTCAATAGTTGTCACAATCTAAATTTGATAATCAGTCTTGAATGATTTGATTTCCCTGCTATCTTTTAACAGTAAGTGTTTAATCAACAGATAAGTTTTACTTCTGTACGTGTCAAATGTTTGTTGTACTTTTCTATTTCTTCTGTAGTTCTTATCTTTTCTTCAATTGTCGCCAACAGCTAGATTGTTGATAATGTTGTTCCCATACTGCTTTTTGCAAATTTTCCTTTAAAATAAGGTAGCGATTTTTCAGTTACCGATCGGAATCAGTAATCTTTGTACAGCAGATGTCCAAAACATTCAGTTTGACTCTCGAAACACTTTGCCGACATATTTGTGCATCGGTGAAATCGTTGTTCCTAAGATATAAAGACTCTCTGGTCATTTTCGTGAATTCTTTTATGTCATTTTGTAATGAATGGCATAAATGGCAAACACAGATCCGAATGAATTATCCGCTTTATTTAAGTATTTGAAATATAAATATCAGTGGGAGCTTACGTTAATGATATTGATCATTAAATAACGTTTGGGGTTGGTGATAAAACAGAAATCTTACAAAATAACAGCAAATTTGTCACAGACACAGGTGTTTTTATCGCTGAATCACTTTTAGGAAAGAAGAAACAACAAGAAAATACTAAAATGTCAACATAAACATAATCAGAAGCTAAGCTATCTAGGGCAAAAATGAACTAATTAAAGGAGAGACCCCTAAAGCAGTACAAGAATAATAAGACCATGTGTTCCGGAAGAGTAAGCGTATTCTGTTCGTTCGTCGATCCAAGTTAGAAATGCCACTTTCTTAAATGAGAACAAGGTATACAACAGCGGAACCAACAGGCAAACTAACGAGCATCAAACACGTCCAGTCTCCTATCACAAAAAGAAATATTTCTCAACGAGATCACTATGCCGACTATAAAACTTTCGCATACTCATCATTAACCTGCAGATTTTGAAATCATGTGTTACGTTTTTGTCCTATTGTTCAAAATCGTGATAATTGAAACTGGTCCTTGAATATCGAATCAACTGCGACATGTAAACGTCATAGACTGGGGATGAAGGCATATCGCATTTAGAAATGGAAAAGTCACAGTAGGGAAATTGAAATTATCTCGCTTATTATCAATAGTAAATGTCATTAATATAAATTAAAAAGCAATGCACCAAGATAAGAACTACGTTCCTGTGGGTTTTTCTTAACATCAGCCGCTTATTTTCATCTTTTCCTACAACGAGACGAACATCGACAACTAGAAAGCTATATTGTTTTATTCTTGATGCATTGCATTTATTGAAGTTGTCAGAATACTATCATATTTCGAAATCGCTCACCCCTGTTGCCAGTGGCAATGATAACATGGCATATGTCCTAGTACATTGAGTACTTTCCGTATGTCATGACTCACCGGTGATACTACAGGATGGTACCCTAATCTATCTAGGACGTATTCATATATCAGTAAATTTCTCATGGACACTTAGATAACTTCAAGATAAACAAACAATACAGTGATATATATATATATGTGATTTAATCACCTTGTAACTTTAGCAGGCGACACATCAGTTCTTTATTGATCATTTCACTAAAAATTCCGTTTTATTGTTTTTCCTCTATATGTCTTTACTGCAGTCAAATTAAGAATACAATTAGCTTTTCCCATCGATTTTAAAAATGGTCGTGAGAAAGGAATTCAACTGAAACAATTGCCTGGTCATCGACGTTATTCTCAACCATGAAAAGAATATATCAGTATACGTTAGAATATTTAAACTTGGTTGGTAGGAAATTGCATCCGCAATTTCGGATATCCCATCGCATATGGGAATATTTCTCTCATCCTCCGACTTGGGAGCATCACAGTTATATAATAGATTTTAGTACTCATTGGATTACATATCGTTGTAAACTATCTCTTTCTGTCCTACAAACCTACTCGTTTAAATGTGTATTTAAGCTGTTGGCACCATGTTTACAAACAGGAGTCCACAGATATTTCTATATGCATGAACATTCAGGTTTAAACGAGTTGGAAGTAACGCCAGGTCGGCCCACTGTTTATATAATATGATCAAACGGAATGTCAAACTCCCGCATTTATGTAACGAAATGTAATTTGATCAAAGAACATTCATGATTCTGATTAAGAAAAAAATGCGATTAAACTTTTCAAGCCGGTGTCACATGAAATCATGTGTCTGAAGACACTAACAAACAAACACAAAAGAAAAGAAAATGAAAACACTAGTTCAATGGAGATTGTATATTTTAGTTCTAAGAGGTAGAAGACAACCATCACATCTGCAGGTGCGGTAAGGATGTTATCGGGTATGTTTAGCAAGTCTTATAAAGTGGATACTTTAATACATCACGACGTTTTCGTTAGAGGCTAAGCACGTTATTAAACACTATTACGTGAAACCCTATATAAACCAAATAGTTGCTTGATAATCGTATGTATGTTATTAATAATGTGAATATTTCGAAAAGTATATATAATTGTTATCACGTAAATATACGTCATTTAAGTCCAGGTATTCAACGAATCGTTTGTACAGCCTCCTTTCCGCGGATTTGAATGTAGATAACACGTTCTCAGATTATCTTATTTATCATGTTTATCCATACACGTAACCTATTGTTGGCTGCAATTATCTTTATATTTAAGTCGACTGAAGCAGATGAAATGTCACACCATAAAACCATATTTGCAAACATTTTTAATGTTGCAAAAAAGACACATTCAACAGCACGGGAAATGGATGTATAGGCAGAATTGTTTTAGAGTATTTCTAGTGATATGTTAAAATCATACCTACAGAAGTTCCATGACGCTCTCGATAGTGATGTGAAAAATATGTATAATGTGTATGATGCTTGCTTACGAGATACAAAACAAATCATATTTTGTTTCTTCCTTCTAGATATCTTCAGTGAAGCTACATCCTACAGTTGTTTCTTCCTTCTAGATATCTTCAGTGAAGCTACATCCTATAAATATTTCTTCCTTCTAGACCTCTTCTGTGATGCATGGACATTACTGTAAATCTAAAAGTCCATCAGCATTTTTCTGCATTCCTGTTCATAATGTACTCTCTTTATTTCCTTGTTTTGTATGAAATAAGGATGACATTTTTTTCATTCGTGGCTGTGGATGGAATTAGGTGCAAAAATGCAGTGATTTGCAAAAAGGAAAGTTATTTGGTTTGTCTCCAGGCTGATACCGATTATTATGATAAAGAAAATACAGATATTTCGACAGAATCTAAATTATATTCAAATTTTGAGAAACAAGGGCAAAATAGATGTATAAAAAATTCAACACGGAAATCTTTGCAAAAACCAAGGCTTCATCGATGGCACCCGCCATGTAAATATTACCCAAGCCAAAAAAGTTATAACACAGATGTACGTTACTGTCCCAAACGAGAACAAACTAAACAAAAACAACAAGAAAATACCGATAATAAAACTAAAGCAATAAATATGCAAAAGAACAATTTACAAGTGGATTCTTGAAAAAGTACAAAGGATATGACCAGGTGTTCTGGAAGGGTAATCGCTTTCTGCTTCATGACGACATCCACCATATAAAATATGGTTAATGCATGTAATGTCATGTTCTCAAATGAAAACAACGTATCCAACAACGGAACAAACAGAGGCAAAAAGGTAATCTAACACAGCATGTTCTCAATTCACCCATTTTCTTGCATAATGTTCAACGGAATACAAGTGTCTTGAAATTCATATTGCAATTAACGGACAGGGTTTCCCTATATTTAGGACCCTCAAAGCATGTTATAGATCATACTATAGTTATAAGGAGAGGTAGAACAAGAGCAAACTGGGGAATACTAGTTCTTGGGCCATCTATATTTAATCATTGCAGTGTTTGTTATGAGATGAAAAGTTTGGATGTAATGGGCTAGGGGTAAATGTTGGAAATTACAGGGATATTTCTGCTTTGAAAATACGATGGAATAACAGGAAGAGAAGAATAGAGTTGTGGTGTGAATTGCTTAAGTTAATAGCATCCACTCCAACTGGCAGTTGGTGGAGGATCGCAGCTCAAAAAAAGGAACAATTAGACACACTTACAAACAACAAGAACGTCTTTTTTTCGTATTCCACAAGGAAATACAATATTTCCCTATGAGATAAAATAATGAAGGTCAGCTTTCACTAATTGGTGGTAGGTGTTTTAGGTTAGAAACTTGTTGGAAATACTTACGAATGAAATATTATGTACCGAATCACTATTATGATACTTCGGTATGATACTACCATAGTTCTTACAGCATGCCCATCAGCCGTTGACTTGTCTTCACATGACTGCATTAGCAAAGACGTCAAACCTCTTAATCACTGACCATGAAGGACTTTGACTCCCAAGGTGTTTTCAAGCAGAGGTCATAAAGAAAAACTCCGATTATGCAAGCATCAATGTTGGTTATTAACTAATAATTTTGCGCCAACTTGTACTGACCCGACTTCACAAAAATTAGTCGATTACGAAAGTAAGCCTTTGATTTTTGATTGAATTGTATGTCGAAAACAAAATGGTCTTGAACATAAACCTGTCAGATTTACATTTGAATAGTAAAGGAATAACCAATCCTCTTCCGATTAAAATTAGAAATATTTGCTTTATATCTAATTATGTTTGTATACCTGTAAAATCAATCTATAATAACCTCCAAGCTCTTGCTAATTTAATTTCAGTTACTATCTGTCTGATTGTTTTTACTCGAATTTCTTTGTGATCGACTCTCTTGGTAATTCAGGCAGTGGAATGAGCGAAGGAAACACACATTGGACTTGCTCGTAAGATCAGTGTACCTCTGTAGAGAGAAATGTATATACGGACATGATGAACAAAACTTGACCGCAATATACACTCCAAGGTAAATACTGTAAAGGGCACCTGGCTCTGGTGCGTCAACTTGGTACATGAGAGTTATTTTTTGAACGGAAACAACAAAAGGCCTTGTTGATGAAAATAAAATAAAAACTCGGCTCACTGCCACTATCAAGTAACGCCTCCGGGCATCAGTTGAGTTTGCTTGATGACAGATGTATAAATACTCCAAGGCTAAATATCGACTTTGGAATATCATACTTTTATAGCTACGATATACAATTAACACAACAAAGAACATCTATATCGTATATTGGTATCCTATATCGAGTACATGATATTACTTACATATGTATGTACTAGATTAGCATGGTGGTTGACGAAAATGACGAATTCTTCTCCTGTTGAACACAAAATGTCATTTCGCTTGTAATTCTGCTTATATTCTTTTGGAGATGTCCTGTATCACTGATTTAATCGATATTGAGTCAGAATCACGCCAATGGTCCTGATAATAGTCAATAATGCATTTGTTACATTACATTTACATTATGATAATAGACATTAATGAATTTGTAACATTACATTTACGTAATGATAAAAGACATTAATTAATTTATTACATTATATATTCATATCTTGCTGAACGTCTTATTAACAGTTTGTTTACAAAAGGCAATGAGCATGTTAACAATGTCATGATAAAATGTTGTTCACATCGACGTATTTCATTGCATACAGGATCTAAGAGCCACTTACGGAACATGTGTTCCTAATACGTGCAGTAAAAGAGACACCGATACGCTAATGAATTTAGGTAAGTACTCATTATTATGAGGATTACCTGGGTAGACTTTTTATCATCCTAACAGCATACATTAGTCATAAAAAAACGTTGTTTGCGTAAATATGTCAATAAATAATGATTTTATCATGGCTCTATGACACCTTACAGCAAAGGACATTTAAGAAATTACTTGTCATGTATGCCTGAGTGTATGAGTTGAAAGTGTCTGTCTTTAGGAGGTCATAACGTATTCATGTAAACATCCTTGTGATAGTGCGGAACTGATAGACTTTGTAGTTCTACCACACTGAAGTACTAAAGTTCCCAAGCAGGACAACCCACTCTGTCATATTATGTCAACAACGTCCGAACCTGTTGTTACAAAACAACAATTCTGAGTGTAAAGCTTGAAGTAGGAATTACCCTTTTTATAGCCCCTGGTATGTTGAAACGAACAATGTAAAAAAAAACCAAAGCCTTTCTCACTGAATACAAATCTCAATATTCACATAAAGACCACAGAAGGAATAATACTTTTTTGTATGCTTAATCCGAATAATGTTTTATGTCTAGGGAATAAGTTCAAGAATGAATCTTGACTTACCTATTATTTATATAATCATGAGCGAAAGTAAATAAAACATTTTAATAATGCAACAATTAATATCACAAGAGATTCATGCTGATGTTATAATTGACCTCTATAAACAACCATTTCCTCATTATACATTATTTATCGGAAAACACTTTAGAATATAATATGCATTTTCTGGATTTTTCGTTGTAGCCTTCCCACTACTGTCAGACAAAATGCAGTTTGACATCATCGACTGCCCATCAGTACAAGAGGAATATGACGTCTGAGCTATTATTAGTTTGTAAGCTTATTTATAAGGTTTCATAACAAAGGTATAATTTAACGTGGTAATGGAAAAAATAGACCGTGCTAGATCCTCAGCTTGGAAAAGGTTTATGACAAGCCATTCTATTCTTTGATAATCATGTCGCCAATTTAGCATAGTTAGTGTTGTGATGCTTAAGAAGTAGCTTTGACAGCTCTCCACAGGCTGTGTGATACAATTTTATTTCGCTGTTTAGAAATTTCCATTTGACAAAATTGTGAATCCCAACCTATGGTCTGTTGGCCTGTTTCTAGGACTCAAAGGCGCAGGTATGATACTGCTATCCTGAAATGTCATAATAAGGAACGGTGGCATCACACTCTGCTAGGTCACATTATACAGAAAACGAAAGTTATAAAATGGGAAGAGATTATTATACATTGAGGCATTGAGTAGTTTTGAAATTATAAATGTTCCGTTATAGATTTTACTGTTTTCCACTATGGGTTAATAACATTGGAATAGATGTCTTTAGCATCACTGACTAACTCCTCCTTATACATTGACAAAACAGCTGTATGAAGCCTATTTGGTCAAAGGAAGGCACTGAAGTGGATTACTGAACGGACACCTGGTGGACAAATCTTTTGTACATCATTAACCTCCTGAGATCAGAAGAAGTGGTTAGTTGTTTACAACTTTAATTTTTTGTTTTTAGTTTTTGATAACGCCTTTTCAAAATGTCACAGGTAAACAGTGTCCAAGATTCAGTTATTCAAATTTAATCCATACAATGATTTAAGCCTAATATAATTTAGCTTTCCTCTATATATCTAAAACGTTTTTCCAGATTTTCGTAAATTTAGATTTATTGGAACGGATATGACGTTATTGTTGTCCGCTATATAAGGAAATTTGAGATCAATCTGTATTTCAAGAATATATAATGAAAGAAGAAAAATAACGGCATACCAAGAATAAGTATGGTTCATGATTTCATGGCATCATTCCTGTCGGAAGAGGTAAAATATTGTACATTGTCCTAATTTTCCGATATTTCCTCCGCCTCCAATATATTGAAAAGATAATATTTTTCTTACAGTGTATGGAATGTTTTAAGCGTTCCTGCCGTTGTATTAGTAAGTATTAGATATATATCACACCTTTAACCAACACACAATAGGGTTTTAATTTTATCCAGGCGCCCCCCTGGAAATTCCTTATAGATAAGTATATTCCTATGGTGTTTGGATAGCAGTAGGTAGGTCTGGTGATAATATTGATTTTCGTACACGACAAGCAATAACACACAACAGTTTATTCGAGCAGGGGTGGTCCCTCCTATCCAGGCGCCCCCCTGGAAATTCATTATAGATAAGTATATTCCTATGGTGTTTGGATAGCAGTAGGTAGGTCTGGTGATAATATTGATTTTCGTACACGACAAGCAATAACACACAACAGTTTATTCGACTAACCAATTATTTCTTACAGTTGGTGAACCTGTGTTGCTGGATATCAGTGGCTGTTTTCGCATGTTTAATCGTATACGACCTACACGATCCGCTGACTGGCGAAATGTTATCAACATCTGTCGCTACATTTTATAACGCTGTCCATAGAAGTTTGTGGGGAGCTTGTGTCTGTTGGGTCATATTTGCGTGTGCAACTGTGAATGGAGGTAAATTATGAGTTTTAATTATGAAATTCTGCAATTCCTGGCGGTTTTACTTAAACATCAACAACAAAGCAAAGACTATATAATTTTAGTTATCATTTTAAACTCTTTAATATTTTTGGGTCAATAAATAAACAATTTTAAGCTGACACAATATCAAAAATAATTTTTAGAATTTCAATTCTCACACAAATACATATATTTTGCAAAAGACACAAAAATATGAGGTTTGCTTACGGAAGATGACGTTGGTGCGTCGTTGAGATTCGCTTTCTCCAGCTTGCTCTTGCTGCCCGAGTATGTAAACACCTAATGAGCAACCAAAACGGCGATTTGGTTTGCTACATCTACTTTTGAGCGTTTTTTTCTTATTTGCTTAATTCACCCTGAATGACTTCAATCTGACTCAATGATTACACAAAGATCTCTCCACAACCTACAGAGACAGTAATTTTCAGCTCGATACAGCAATACAGGGCAGATCTTTATCATTACAACTATGAGATTGTTGATAGATCAAACTTACAGTGTTACATGTTTTGTTTTTAAAGGCATGAATATTAGCTCTCCTATACAACTGAATATCTGATCAGGTGACAACACGCGAGTGGCCAACATAGGTGACAGTATATCCACTATATTTGCCTGCTTCGACTGCATGAAATCGTACACAACAGGTTTTATTGATGGGTTCTCCAATCTCTATACAGGAGAGGTATATAATTTTCCAATCTGATACCTAAGGCAAAATGGCCGAATAATTTGTCCTCACATGTGACATTCAGTTCGATAGAACAGAAGTATTTTTTTTAAACATCATGTGTTTTTGTTATCGTGGTATTTCAAAAACTGTTTACCAGTATAACGCTTTTTTCAGGTTTTGTTAACACATTATTATCCGGGAAGGGAATGATCCCATTAAGTCGCCTATCCTACTGTGCCTACCTCATTCATATGACAATTATCTACCTGCATGCAAACATACAACCATATCCTGTGTATTTATCAGTATTTTATGAGGTAAGTAGCGATCCGATGCTAATCATTAAAATAAAATCTATTCATTTGAGAACATTTGCAAAACACTATTGTTGGCCTAGATGTAAACGCGAGAGTGATCGCAATGGGGGAAGACCGGGATACCTGGAGAAAATCATTTGAGGTCAGTGCGGAGAATCGAACCCTGGACGTTTAAGTTTAATTTAACGCACCATTCAACCACTCTGTCCCAAATCTTATCATGGATATACACGAATCCTTTGTGAAACATTAACGTTCTTTTGTATTATCTTTTATTGGTGGTATGGTATTATTGGTATAGAGGTGGCAACAACACAAGCCCTTGTTTGTCGTAGTTACACAAAATTTCAGCACATTAGAGAATAACAATTTTAATGAACTGCATTGAAATGAAGCCTACAGGAGAAAACTATTATAAGAACATAACAAATTTAAAATGTCTTTTAGTTACGTTAACTATCTAGACTGTATGAAAGCTTTAAGACTGTACCACCAGAAATAATTTACCATTACCACTTTCTGATTTTGAACTAAATATATAAAAAATGTAGCTTTTTTTCAAATTTACATTATGTCGTTGTCTAGTAAACATTACATATTTTTTGGTTCTTTTTGGTTTAGTCATATTTTTTACTAAATACATGAAAACTTTGTTAATATACACTATTCCTTTATATCATAAATATTACATATGTTTTTCCGCGTGGTGAAATCTGTCATCTGTATATTTTCGTTTAGTCATAAATGCAGCAGACACCTACTGAATATCATTGTATAAGTAATGAAATGCAATTTGCACTATTGTCTCCCGCATAATTCAATGATTATTTCTGTATTGTTATTCTGGTTTGGAAACGGAACGGGCGATAACTCTTAATCCTTTATTGGAAGTGATTGTTGAAGAAAAAGAATTAAAAAAATGAAAAAAAGGAACAAGTTTGTAATATTAATTGTTGCAAGTTATTTTTCAGCTCACTCACCAAAAGCTTTGATACCATATCAGTAATCTTGTTATCCGACAACTTTAAATATGAAAAACCAACACTTTATGAAATTCTTGTATCCCAGACCTACAATTTCAATAATTTCAATTTGAAATAATACCTCAGTACTGTAGCTTTACTATCAGAGATTGTCAATTATCCTCCGGTGGTAGATCAGACTGCTATCCTGAATTAATGTTACATTGTTTGGCGAAATTAAAATTCAATAATATCACTATTTAGGTAATATCAGTTCAACAAAGGATGATAGCACTGTTGTCTGTTACTCTTACTTAGGGAAATAGCAAATAAGATATACAATGATGTCTTCATGAATTAGCTCCATATGTAATTGACCCGCAGCTATATTTTGAAATAAAACGTTCAATGGCAAAATATCTCGTTTTGAGGCCTAATATGTTCTTGAGCTCGAGTTTATGACCGTAGATTGAAAATGTTTAAAGATTTATTGCTATTGGGATTTCTATGACTTCGAATACCATGTTCCTTTGTATGCTTCTAATAGCAAAGGAAGCACAAAATGCATGGATTCCTGCGAGGATATAATGGAGCTATCTCATAAAATGTTTTACTAAATATATCATCCGTCATGACGTACCGCGCTCAGTCTTTTCGTGAATCAGAAAGATGTTGTGTATACAGGTGTCGAAATTGTCAAATTTCAAATACCAACATTGATCAATGTTTTAATCTTTTTAAATACAAATCTAGAATTAGATACAGAAGAATCAAATCAAGTTTGTAGGGATTTAATTTTTTTAATTTCTTGTTGTCTTTTCGAAGGATCACAGGCATACATTTTCCCTATCGGCTCCAGAAGCTATAACTATAACACTGTAATGCTTATAAAGATGACGATGACGATGATAGTGGTAATTAGGTAAAAAGAAAACTACACCATCAGTTTGTAAATGATTTTAATAGAACAATGCAATAAATAAGTATGACAATGTGCCAGTATTGTTATTGTCGATGTATTATTATGCGTTAAGATCATTTGATAGCTTGCGAATATTTATGGCAATCGATCAAGGATTGAAGCCGCTAGAACGATGAAAATTATCTAAACATATCATGTGACCTTACCCTGACACAACAACTCTGACACTCAAACTGTAACAGACAATTATTGAAGGACTGATTGCCTAAAAATAGTAAGCAACCTTGACATAACCCAATAACCCTGGAACTCGTACTTGTTCAAAATATTATGATTCTTGATGCGTGTGTGAAATTTGAATTCTTCAAATAAAAACACTAGAGCGTTGGCAAACTTTCCCAGACGCAGAGATAAGCAGAGAGGAAAACTAAATGCTTTATAGTTTCAACGATAGGAGGCTAGACCAGCCTTCGGCAGAGTAATCAACTTAAAACAGGTTTGAATATTTCCCAAACACTCTGCTGACAGTAAAACTTCCCCATAATTTTCATCAAAATGCATCGAAACTCTGTGTAATGGGTTTGCTTGTGAGTTGACGATGCTAAAGTGATAATTGTTTGACAGGATCTTGAATATGGACATATAATGCGACATGTTAACACCATAGGTTATGGATGCAAGAGTGGTGCTATCAAGAATTGGATGACCGAGAAAAGTGACGAAGAAGAGCTCGTCTTGTCCTTTATTTCCCATTCTAGTGGGTATCATTCGATGGACATGGTCAATACATATCTTGTTAATGACGTCATCAACATATCGGAAACAAATTTGAAAGCCTTCCCAACGTCTTTGTTTCCTGTTTTGATGAGATCTTCGATAAATAACAATGATACAATGTTGGGAGATCCGCATTTTAATTCTAACATAGCCTCACTTTTTAAAAATCCTGTCAACACGCAAGTTAAGGAAGATCTCGTACAATCCACACTGATGCCACACGTTCCTTGTTGTTTCCTTTGCCAAATATTCTTTTCAACTTATCACCCTAGGCTATTTTATAGATATATTCTATTTATAAATAAGTAAACGATAGACAGTATAGGTGACCGAAAATGAGGAAACTTTATTTGTTCTTTCATAGGGAGTGATAAAAACATCAATGAAAACACATATCAGGGTTATTCACGAAATACACTTGTCTGCTCAGAGAGGTTGACCGAGTTGTCGTAACGTTGAATGTCTGAATGGAGTAAAGGTGACATTCCCTATTATCGAAGTCAAACATAAAACTGCCACACGACTGGTATTTGTTGCACTCCTCCCCACATATCCCATTGTTTAGAGTGAACGTCTGGAGAAGTACAGGAAGCTCTTCGGTCGGAACACCAGCTTTCCCAATCCAGCAGGTCTTACGTGGAACTTATAAAAAAGACAAAGACTTATAACCATGAACTAACTATACATAAACAGAAAGGGTGGAACAAACAATACAAATTTATTTTATAGCACCCTAAAAAATACCTTAAATCTTGAAAAAAATGGGAATGTGGGGTTTTTTCACGAGGGATCCACATCTTATTGTTTTAAAGTCAGTCCATAATACGATTGTGCAAAACTCAAAGGTGCTTTTATCAAAACAAAACAAAAAATGCATATTGCTGCCATATTTGGCCATTAGCAACTTCCTTGATAGTGATATCAGTAAATGATACATTATGTCTTCAATCGGACTTCTCTTTCAGATTGTAGTTTTCTTATCTGAACTTTCTGAAGGGTACCTTATAAATTATTGAAATCGAACAACAAATATATTCATATAGAAGAGTATACCATACTAATCCAGTCATTGAGTTAATATTGATACCGAAGTGTAACCTTTTACGTGGAAGAGGATAGATGTAAATTTGTCACTTTCTTGTGTTCACTTATACAGAACTATTATGATCTCTGTTATGTATTTATGTAACCGTTTTGGCCTTCCATATTATCAATAAGATCTAGTAATACACATATTTTCGATATTTTTAAATATAAAAGCGATACCAATAATTATAAGAAGTGGTCATTGTCAGCAAGTAATTTGACATCATTTGATGACATGTTCGTTACGTATTGTAGATAACTGTAAATGATTGAATTTTATAGATAAATTTTCATTTCCATTATCAGTGTTCATTGTTTCATTAATTCAGTTTAATATGTGATATATATACAGTTTACTTAGGTTTTTTAATCTACACATCGACGGACTGATTTATCACAGTCCAATCACTATCAATATTTCATATCGTTTATAATCTTAATCAAACTCTTCAAGGATTACTAGTTGAGCCACGTAGGGCGAAGACGCATTTTTGCCAACCTGTTCCTAAGAATGAACAACAAATTTAAACAGAACACAAATATGGTAAAAAAAACATACATTTTGGACACCCAAGAATCTCCAAACTGAACGCTGGCCAAATATTCCAAGTTTCTGGATGGATGCGAATGAATTTGGTCAGGATCTTCTCATTCACAGCTCGATTCACAAGGTTTGCATTGTTGTTGTTTGCTTCATAAACCTGTGGACATGATTATTGAAATTCCGGCTAAGAAGAACTACAATGTCAGCTTAAAGCAGACGGAAAAACGAAGGAATATCAATGGTCTATTGACCATGTTAATGTCAAGTAATATAAGACGAGATGTTCAGGAGGGCACACACCATGCGCATCTAGGCCAATGATGCTTTTTAAAAAATCAACTGGGTCCATAACAACGCATTTAACGGGCATTCTTCAATGTATTTAACACACAAAACTTAATTGATTCCTAGAAAATATCTCACAGATACAATTGTGAACTTAAAAATTAATAAACTTTCCGAATGAACCGATATTCAGCTAAGTGAACAGTTACTTTACTAGATAAAAATGTTTTCACGATTTGTATTAAAGGCACGCAGTTATGAAGGGCTTTAATGAAATATTGCTAATGAGGAGTCATGTGGCCATGAATCAAAAGTACAAGGTCAGAGATTGTGACCACCATTGGTTAGGACCACAGATTTACAACTCCGACGCATAAAACATGTCTGCTGTCGAATGGTATGAGCCGGGTGGCGTTCCACTCATTATTAAATGCCTACACAAACTGCTGTAAGTTTTAGGGCGGATTTGGCTATCGCCTTACCCGTCTTTCAAGAATTTCCTGCATGTGCTCTATTAGATTTAGATCAGGGGATTTTGCAGGCCAATCGAAACATTGGACATTGTTCTGCTGCAAGAACGTCCTAGCCTACTTTGGTTGCACAACGTCGCATTATCATGCTGCAAAATGGACTGAGCTCCTCAACGCTTTAAACCGGGTACAGGTGGTTTTTCCCCGATACCAAACGGCATTCAAATTTCCATTGACATTGACTAATCAAATTCGATTTCCGCCGGATATGCCGGGTGATCATATTACCCTCACTAAATCTGCCACGCTGGAGCATATGAAGCGTTCTTTCTGACGTTGCAACACTTGCTACCTCCCATTATTGTACATCAAACTAAATCCCGACTTAACAGTGAACACCGCCGTTATAGCAATCGTTAGTGTCGCCGAGACCAATCAAATCGATTGGACTCTACATATGGTAAAACCAAATAATAATGTTTGCGTTCAACAACACTAACCCAACATATCCTAAGAACGATGAGACGAAATAGGCATGCTCTTTGGGCTACCCCAGGTGTCCTACTTTCTTCTGTTTATATTTTGGTTTGTATTTGAATTTGATTTATGACTATGATGCCATCTACTTGATGTTTTGCGGAGTACATGTAAATATAAGGTCTTGTCATATTGTGCAAAATTGGTCCATATTGCCTTTTTAACCTAATTTCTCTTCGTTGTGGCAAAATCCTTTGCAGTTTTCACCCGTACTCGTCTTCTGTTGGCTTTGTACTTATAATTAATATGTTTTTTTTTATGCATTAAGACATTCGAAGGTGCTTCCTAATTAACACATAACCCAGTCATTCTGAAATCATCGATCAGATAAGTATTACTTTCGTTTGTTATTTAAGTATTCATTGTTTGGAATTACGTTGAAGTAAAGGAACGAATTTTATCGGACAATAAACAGCCTTTCAGGAAAGTCTAGTGTGCCTACCAAATATAACAAAGTTATTTGCATTATACTTATGACCTCTAGTCAGTTAAGTACAACATGCACCTTTATGTTCCCTGTATCATCAGTGACAGTTTCCCAGTTTGATCCGTCAAGACTTGTTTTCATTGTTAGGGACTTCATGAATTGAGACTCTTCACCCCTTCCTTGAATGATGAGAGCTGTCACAGCAGAGATATGCTGGAATTCGACCTGTGCCATAAAATCAATAACACATAATAAATAAGGAGGACAATCATAATATCGTTACACTTACAAAGACTTACCAAGTTAGTAAATATATGTCAACTGAAACGTAGTTATCAGGACGAGCGGCACAGGTACATTTTGCAAGAGAAACGCACTAATTAATCTTGAAATGCCACGTGGTAATTTCTCATAGTGAAGGATGGAATATTGTTACTACATGGAAGATTAGATTATAACATATTTGTCTTCAGTTCAACAATGTAATAGATCGACAACAAGCTTAGCAATACATTTGGGAGCTGGTGGTAGATACAATGGGTATTCTGAAATAGTAACAACTTTTACATTTTTTCACGCTCATCACGTACACACATCCAAAATTTATTTCAAAACTGACTACTACTGATACATGATAGTATAGACAAGATAATCAACCGCTTTGATTTTACCTGCAGATATTCTGAATTATCAGGCACGCCTGGGCACCAGCAAGGTATAACGTTCTGGCTAATCCTCACAAGTCTAGGATAACAAAATCCGTCGTCATAATAAGAGGAGGCTGTCAGAGAGGAGTCATTGACCCCCAAGGGTCCGGTTATCAGATTGTCGGCACAGTAAGAATCTGAAAGAAATAAACTATTGCTCCTTTACGCCTTAACCTAAATACTTTCTCAATATTAGTACAGTTAGAGGGATGAATTTATGTTGTACATTATTGAAGACTATAACTTTCTATTTTCAAAAGTGCATACATATTTACTTGTTCGCTATTTATGGCATTTTTTCACTTTTTCTATTTTCATTCTTCAGTTTTTGACTATCGTCAAACAAAGTCTACGCCACGTATTTTTAACCTTAACACGATCCCCGACGAAAGGAACAATGTATAACTCACTTTGTCATGGATTACATCATCTGAATGGAATTTGATAAGATGTTTAAAATTTTCAATTTTTGTCCTAGAACTTTGACGCCACTTTTAATCTTACATATAGTCCTCCATTATACCCCCTGCCTTCACACCTGTGCCAATTTGTAGAATATAACGGGATTTTAGTACGACAGTCGAATTAACAACCCATTCATGTGCATTAAAACACATAGTGCAGAACGAAGCAATCGGATGCCCTGTTCAGTCACTTCGAAATAAAATCATATTTAGTAGATGAAATGCACTTATCACCGTTTGTCTGCAATATTTATGTACTATCCAGATGTCACCTGTTAAGGGAGTATAAGTATGTTCATATTTTCAAACGTATTCTCGAACGATTTTTTTTCAAATATTTGAATAATAATTGTTTGGATATAAGTTACTGTATTTTTTCGAGTTACAAGGAATTTATAACATCAGCACAATAACACCGTTCCTAATTACACGACTATGCAAGTAACAAGCTACAAACATTGAAATAAAATGTTTAAGAAAATAGGAAAAATATAAATAAATGGGGGAAAACGGAGATTTGGCGTTATTACCCTCAATCCTGTATTGATGCAGAAGCTATGGTAATTCCTATGTACATAAAACAGAGTCACGGGTTAAGTGCACGTGTTTGTTAGAGACCGTGGCCTATTAGTCAGCCTCCTTGAGAATATATACAGGAGCTGGAAAGAGATAGCCTTCCAAACGCTAGAGGGCGAATGCTAAAGAATAACAACAAATTGACTACATATTACCTCCGTTTCCTATAAGGACCAGCATAGATACTGTTATCCACAGCTGAAGCTGTCGAATACCTTCTGCTATCTACAACACACAAACAAAGGTTTTATTTATCCAATATTTTGATGGCGCATTAAAAATCAAATTTCCAGTAAATTTTTGTTATATATGCATACACCAACGCGCACATCTTTAATGTTATTTTCTGTCAAATAGTTAAAATAATACAGACGTTGCGACAGCGGGAAGAATATGAAATGTTAATATTCCACACTAGTATAGAATATAAAAGGGGCGAGCTTTTGTCGCTCGTGGCCACAATTTATTGAGCCGTATAGTCGACCAGCAAGTTGAGGATAACACTATATACATCCAATCTCAGAACCAAAATCTCGGGCATCTAGCTATAGAGTCAGAGATGGTAAGTCATAGTGGTATATGCTTTTAGTTCTCTGGTTCAGAAAGAGTAATTTTAGACTATCTGGGCACTTCGCAGTCTTTTGTGTGTATAAAGTGGTGCGAGTATGATATATTTGTTCATTTAACTTCGTTGTAAATATCATCCATTATCCAATTATTAAATTGCTTAATTTTGTATTACAACCGTATGACACTTAAATTTTGTACAGAGAACTCAAAGATGCAACAACTTACAAATCATTATAGAAATCGAAACGTCACAACACTAATGAAATAATGTTATCTTAAGCTGATAGAGTTAAAGTATTCAGATTAACAACCGTGAACATCGACACACATATATATTTAGAGGAAAAACGAACGTCAAATTTACAATTTAATAAAATAAAATAATAGAAATTAATCCGTGAAAAGTATGGACCACCGAAGTCTTTTACGGAATCTTAAGGATACATGTGCCATCAACCATTGCATACGACGTGCCCGGCTTTGAAATGTCAGTGGTAAACCGACAAACTGACTCTCTAAGTCTACAATGCATTTCTCACAGTTTTTAAGTGGATTCGACGGTTTCAATTGCCAATGATATTTTGTGCCGGTTAGACTGCCGTTGATCTCCAGTCCCGCTCGTGAACCGATTTGACGGATCTCTACCTGTGGCGTTGACAATTAACCGACCTATTATAGCCGATTAGTGAACTCCGAAGTGAGTAACGACTTGCTGTTGAGAGATACCTCCCATGAGTATTATAAGAGTCCGTCCTCTATCAAGTTGGGATAGCCGTACGTAGCTGTATTTGTATAAGCAATAGTTGTTTGAAAACGTATTGTTATTGTTTGTAAATGTATTGTTCTTGATTGCAGATGTGTTAGCATTCACGCGTCTTGGTGATAGTCAGAAAATGACATTTAATTTAATGAAAAGTGCCGCATGCGTTTGTACAGTTACGGTATAATGTTTTTGTGTTGCAGGCGACGGACTTGTAATATATATTGGGGGATTAGGTGAGGTGACCTGATACTCCTAATTTTTGATACTGCTTAGTGTATTTAATGCTAATATTTAAATACGAAAGACGTTGCGTTTCATTATCTGTATACAGTGTTTACCCAAACACATTTATCATTTATTTTCACCAAATACACAATGGGGTTTACCTGATATCTTTGTGCTGAATATTGAAGGGTTTTCGGTAGAAAAGTTATACTTCCTTCACAGGAATTACGTCATTTTTAAACGTGACCAGTTAAGTTAGAAATGTAAATATGTATTCTCGTGAAAGAAGTATGAGAAATTTCAAAAGAAAAGCCAATCCATAATCTCTAAAAATGAAAAAAAAAATATCATAATAGTGCGTCATAATTGAAGATTCAAGCGGTAGTGATGTGTTGTGATTAACACACTCATGAATATCAAAATCTCTTGTAGTGATATGCATGAAAATAAGAATATCTACAAGAGGTTCAGGATTTTGTGTATACTGATAGAGCCTTTACTAAGCGAAATATCAAATGAATTATGGTATTGATTTGAAGGTGTTTCTAAATGAATACTTCTTTATTTCTAACACTGATAAGAAACCTCCAGTCCTTTCCGGTCTCTGATATTCAAACATCTAGTGGATTTAGCTACAATTTCAACATAACTACGTTTGGAACACCCATTTGTCTGGCGGATTCATTTCAAGGAATGTTGATCAAACCTCACAAACTTATGAAAAACCAGCGACAAGTGATGTTCAGAGCTGTACATGTCAATGCAACGTTCCTATTGGTTTTTAAAAACCTTTTTACAGCACTATGTTGGCTTCATAACTGATATATTCCAGTCAAACCTCACATTTATATCAGGAACAGTTAAGTTGCATTTATGATCAAGGTCACTTTAACTACTTTAAAAAAACATTGTTCGCACAATAGGGGTTTTATTCCTTGAGGAAGTTCGACCATACACTTGGTCATCTTCTTAATTGCTCTTAAGTCAATGTGGGACAGAAAGGGATTGGCATCGTTTGTGCTGCATAATCTGAGAACGGATTGCTCTCTCCTAGTTAATTTATTCACTTAATTTGATAATCACAATGTTAAAAGCTGGATTTTTTGTTTTCGTTCTTATTTTTTTATCTGTTAAAGTACAAACAGAATCAGAGTGAAGTAAAACTAGGACATAGTCATCAAAAGCCCCCGCCCAGGTTCATTTGTAAAATACATGCAATTAAAGTGAATAATATGCAAAACCGGACAAGATATCAATCAATTAGGTCACAGCAGTCTATCAAACGTTCACTAGGCCAAGGTTACAAGTATACCAAGCATTTCTCATCACAATTTAGCTGATCCTTCAAATAATAACATGCGGAAATCATTCAGTTAGAGTACCAAAAGATATAAACCAATTAGGTCACAGAAGTCTAATCAAACGTGCACTAGCCAAGGTAACAAGTATACCAAGCATTTCTCATCACCATTAAGCTGATCCTTCAAATAATAGCATGCGGAAATCCTTCATTTAGAGTACCAAAAGATATCAGCCAATCAGGTAACAGCTGTCGCATAACATAAACATAGAGTTAGCTGATTATCAAACCAGAACAAGGAATTAAGGTAATAAGTTTACAAGTGCAATAAGATTTCCTATACAGTGATTAAAGAAATCAGCCAATAAGGTCACAGCAGCTTCATTAATGTGCGGAAATTGCAAGTTAATCGAACTTGCGTATGGAATTAAACTAACATGTGTACCAACTAAGTTTCAACTAAACCGACTAGTCCTTCAAAAGATATCATGCGGAAAGCAACAGTCTCCAGATAGACTTTTTCAATATTTGTATGAAAAAAAATCCATGACAATATTTAATATTTTTCGAGCAAAACAGAACAAAACAGACATTTTCTGATACACGAAACAAAAATTATGTAGAAAATTTAATAGAATAAGATACTCAATTCTGTTTTGGATTTTTTTAAAAATTTATTTATTTGCTACTTTTTGTTTATTTTGTTTCTTGTTTTTGCTTTTTTTCTGTTGAAAAGATAATATTATTAATTTGATGTAAATGAGACTTTTGTCAATATCTGTTGCAATTGTTTTAGAATAGGTCCAAATACTGGCTGATTATGAAATCGATGTGAAATCGATGTAAAATCATGATTGATTGAATTCTTAACGGCACGCCAATACAAGAGGTCCTAATGGCCACATAAATAATGGGCAATAACTTAGGGTCCGAAATTAAATCAAATTTAACACCAATATCAAACTAAACCTTTATAACTCAATTGACAACAAACATAATGATGTAGATCTATAGCACATCAATAATCGAATATCATATCATTTCATAGAAATCAAGTGGTTAAGTTCACGGATCTGTTTCATGTAAGATTATTCAATAATCATAC
>NW_026782982.1:0-67208 GCF_031769215.1 Ylistrum balloti
ATTAAATTCAGAAATTGTTTTAGTCACAAACGGAGGACTGTTTCAGGTATCTTTAAAGAAACTCTTCATTTATTAAGTAGAATAATGTACCGATAAGTTGTGCGATATCTGGAAGTGTGATTAAGACATGTTTATAGGATACCATGCTGCAAGGTATCTCTATATATTTACTATATAATAAAATTTGATCGTATATATTTAGATGCATTATAGACACAGACGTACTAATGATTTTATACTTATGATGTATATCTTTAATGGATTTTTTTATAAAACAATGGCTAGGGCTATGACTTTGTCAATTGTAATGCATAATAGCTTTAAACCTACGTATTCAGCGGTAGTTACGTGGGAAACCATCGTAACAGTTTCATAAATTGCCGACATTAAATAGTGTAGGCCTGGCAGAAGTTGTGCAGTGGAGTTTCGTGTTGATGCTGTATATACTAAATAGTTTACTTTTGGATAAAATGGCTTTCCACTCGAATACATGTAAAGGACACATTGGACCTGCATGGTACAATACTGTTTTGTTTTCTCATTATGTTAATTTGCTTCCTTCTGTTCCATTCTCTGTTATATCTTTGAAACAGTGTGATGTGATGTAGGTGAAAACAGACAAAAGTCATACTTAAATTATTGCAAAATAGCGTAAAATATATTATAGCATACACTTAGTTATGAATCGAACACTTGTTTAGATGATGTTAATGCGTATTTTAGGTATACCGACACCAGTTACCTGGACGAAACTTTCACAAACAGCTGCTGCAGGTACAAACGTTATTAAACTCGACCAAGCTGTTAATTGGAATGTAGGAGATCAGATCATTATTGCCACAACGGGCGACATGAAGTCACAGTCTCAGAACGAACTCAAAACCATCACAGCGATAGCCGGAGACCTAAAGACCTTGACCTTAGACTCTAATCTCGCAAACGAGCACATTGCCGTCACTGAAAGTTTTGGAACCAGCGCTAATGCAGCCACCATGGATTTTGCAGCTGAAGTCGGTCTCTTAACACATAATGTTAAAGTTCAGGGCACAAGTGACGCGCAGTGGATTGAGAAAATTGAAGCATGTCCTGACGGCTTTGATACTGGTAAGCGTTTTTCATATTAGGAATGACCTTATATAGGCGTATTGTAAATCTAGTTTGATTAAGGCAATGCATATACTAACGACTGTATATTTTTTATGAAAATATTATTGTTCATACTTCACAATTATTGGGAAAAATAATACTAAAGCATACCATGTATCTGGTCTACAGGTGAGTTTGCCACCCAGACATGTTTTCAAGGACGTTTTGGCGAAGAAATGGGAAGCGATCAATTTGGCGGCCAAATAATGATTCATGCCCCCGAGTACGACACACATAGATCTACTGGCCGTTTACAATATGTAGAATTATTCCACATGGGTCAGGCCTTTAGACTGGGACGCTATCCTGTGCATTTCCATCTCAATGGCGACATGTCACACTGTTACGTCCGTGGACTGGGCATCCATGAAACGTTCAACCGTGCCGTGAATATACATGGTACAAAAAATCTGCTTGTTGAACACGTTGTTATCTATAACGTTATGGGAGGTGCCTTCTTCTTCGAGGACGGCATTGAGACTGGTAACATTATCCAGTACAACCTAGCTGTGTTCGTACGGGAGAGTTCAAGTCTACTTAACGATGATGTCACTCCAGCATCCTTCTGGATTACAAATCCGAACAATACACTCCAGCACAACCACGCTGCCGGTGGATCTCACTTTGGATTCTGGTACCGCATGCATGACCATCCGGAAGGGCCATCATTTACCCGCTCTGTCTGTCCCAAACTGATCACGTTGGGTACATTCTTCAACAATAGTGCTCACTCATTTGGTTGGTTTGGTCTTTGGATCTTTCCTACATACACACCTAGAGTAGACGGTATTTGTGGATCTTCTGTGCCACAACCCGTAAATTTTGATACATTCGATGCTTGGAATAACGAAAAAGGCGTAGAGACTGTGAACACCGGCGCCCTCCAGTTCAGTAAAATCCGTGCAGTAGCAAACAAAAAGGCTGGATTTGAAGGCAAACTTATTGTGGAAGGTGAAGATTCTTCAAATCCGTCAAATGAAGCTGCTATCAAGGACTCCCTAATTGTTGGTTACGCGTCATTTTCACCTAATTCTGTCTGTACTAATGGAGCTATTGTGCTTCCATACGGATTCATGTTTGGGGTAACAAATGTTGAATTTGTCAATTTTGATAAATCGAGCTGTTCCGCCTTTACCTGGACAAGAATAGACGGTACATGTGGTGACCAATGTGGTGGGTACTATTACAAAACATCAGGTCTGACCTGGACAAATTCTCCCAATCGTGGCCGATATGAATGGTTATTCGAGGGCGTTCTACATGATCTTGATGGCACTTTGTGCAACAGTGTAAATTGTAAAGTCGTACCAAGTACTGGAACACTCCCACCCAGTTGTACTGCATTCTCCGATTTCAATAACAGCATACCCGCAAGTGTATGTCCTTCTTCTGTCAAGTTCCACAGGTTTGGTTTTAATAACATTTTGCCTGCTTCTTTAGAATTCAAGCAAACTAATTTGACAAATCAGTACGGATCATCCCTCGGCGAGTATCGTGAAAAACGAATCACTCACAAGGGCGGCTGGGTAGTATTACTCGTTAGTAACGAGACCTATTCTCTTACTTTTGTTGACGCTGCAATCCAAACGAATCTCAGTTTCTCTGGCACACTTTACCATTTCGAGGTAAGTAGTTTTTTCTTTTTTCACCCGATGCAAAGACATACATAAAGTAACGATAACATTTATAGTTTGTATTCACAGCCGATAATTCTAACATCATGTTTTACGTTCAGGTTTAATTTAAGAATATGAAAACTAATAATTATTTAATTATAATGAAAAAGCCGCTGTTATAATTGAAACGAAAAGTATTGAACAAACATAAATGTTATTGTGAATTTAATATCCCTTTCAACAAGGAAATAAAACCCATCTTGGCATAAATCTAACTCAATTATTGTTATTATTTATCTTATAGAACAATGACTATATTTATCTGCGTCAAAAAGTAAACAAGAAACCAGACAGACTAAAGAGTGACGCCCGTGGATTTGTCGAGTCATCTGATGTGACTCTGGATCCTAGCGTTCATGTAAACGGGGACTGGACATACGATCATTATACCAACGAAATCACAATTCTTGGTTCGTGTACAAATCTCGGAATATTCCATATTACTTACCCGACCACATGAAATGTAAACACAATGACAATAGCTTAGCGCATTTATGGTTTATGAAAAAAACGGGAATTTCTTCTTGAATATTGAATTGTGAACATATTTGATAAAGAACAATCTGTCTAAAACGTAATTGAATCAGATAAGAAGTGCATTTGTATACAACAAAGCTTTATGGAATTGACAACAAAAAGCAACAATAAGTGTAATCCATGCACATTGATTTTCTGTCTCGGATTAAACCTGTCTATACTGAGTGTCATTAATCCGTAATGGTATTGAACATCAATTGTGTTTTAGTGCTTTAGTAAATATCTTTCTAACGATGTAATAGATCACGGAAGAAAATAAAATAGAAAGAGGAATGAAATGAAAAAAAAAAAAATGAAAAATACTCGATCATTACGTGTATGTTACAAAGTAATTACATAATTCTATTATGGTTCTTTTCTTGTATGAGATGCTTTTCAATCACACTATAATTGTGTGTGGGTTATTGTGAATGCTAACACGACTATCAGATCACTTGATTTCCTATCAATCCCTTTCGTCTTATATCTGTGTTTACTCTTTCAGTAAAAGGAAGCGGAGGAGCGAGCGGTAGGAAAAAGCGTGGTTCTCCCGCTTTGCCAACCGGTATCGCCAGTATATCATTCGATTTTCAGGCCTTCAAATGTTTCTACGCCAACTGTACACCACCACCGGATCCTAACACAGTACCCCCTGTCACTCAGCGACCATCGGATTTCGTGTATTGGTCAGAGGCAAACTCTTGGACTTGGCTTAACAATACACTTCCAGTAGCCAATACTGACCTGACTATTCCACAAGGTAATTATTGTCCCTGATTTGGGCGTTACAAGATTTACGTCTTACTTGAAGCCGAAGACGCTTACTCTTTAAGAAGACCTGGTCTTATTATCCCCTCCTTGTTTTGATGTGTGAAGTTATGTCATTTCCTTTATTGCTTTGAATCAGCTTAAATATTGTTTGTTGTTTGTTCCATCGATACGATGATGAAACACATGATACTATGAAGTGGCCTTTTCCTAAGTAGATGATTGATTATATATACAGCTGTATATTTTATTTTGACTACTAGCCACATCAATAGAATTTGATCTTAACCGAGTCTTTAGCCGACAATTATATTACAAACATTGATTATACTATTACATTGCTCTGACATAAGTCAAAGGTTATGTTAATTTAATTACTCATACTCATTAAGAAGTAATCAAAAAGTTTGCTTGCTTGTTTGTTTGTTGGTTTGTTTTGTTTTTGTTTTTGTTTTGTTTTTTTTGTTATGCTACCAGAATGACCAAGTTGATCACTTTGCGTCATTGATTCATGACAATGTTTTAAATAGTAAGCAAAATGTAATTTCGAACTGAATTTGAATCATCAGAGGTGTGGATGGTAGCAGACATGGCTATTCCCTCACTCAATAAGTTAATCCTGTATGGCGTCTTGGAGTTTGATCACGGCACGTCAGCTCCTTACCGTGACATTGACCTCAATGCCACCCACATCATCATTCTGGGAGGGCGACTTATAATAGGATGGCCGGATGCTCCCTACCTCGGTAACTCTCAAGTCATCCTTAGAGGCAGCTGGGATAGTGACGAGTACACAGATCTCACCAATTCTCCAACTGTGGGGGCGAAGGCAATTGGTATGTGTTGTTCAGTCACGTGTATGTATACTAAGTAGTGTTGCCGTCTGTTATAGATAATGGTAATGAATGAAAACTGGTTTGCAATTATTCTAGTCTTTTTAAATGATGACAAATTAATATGTTCAACAATAAGAAAGTCAAAAATTATAATGAAAAATGGTAACATTTTTACAAGCATTAACAATCAGATACCTGTTCATGTTATAAACTGTATACCAGACAATGCCGTTTGGGGCAGGTGTCACCATATTTATTCCTACAATTACAATGCTTTGTATGTAAAAATTACAAACAGGTGTATTTGGAGGCCTTGACCTTCACGGGATCGATGTTGGGGTGTCATGGACACGGTTAGCTTCGACAGCGAACGCCGGGGCATCCACAATCTCTTTAGCACAGGCTGTCAACTGGACTGCGGGTAGCGACATTGTTCTAGCGACAACAAGTTATGATATGTGGGAAACAGAGACATTCAGGATCACTGGAGTATCTACTGATGGACTGACGCTTACCCTTAACAGCTCGTTACTGTACAAACATGTTGGTATGTATGTACGAAAATCCCAGCCTTCACCATCATTGAAGTATTATCTGACATGATTTTTTATGCTTTCCGCATTCCTTAAAACAGATAATTCTTGTCAGTCGAAAAGATTGAGAATGATACTTCTCTTAAATTCTTAAATTCAAAATCATTATTATGGGCGAGGCTTTATTTTCGTTGGATTCGTGGGTACTGTAAGTTTTACTTTCATGAAATGAAATTAATATAAATGCATATATGGAGTTAATTTATCCACGAAATCGAATGCTAATGATCTTTAAAACTTGAGCCCATTGGAAATAAGTTATTTTACAGGTGGAAAGAAATAATAACAAAAGAAAAGGAAAATTGCAGTTAATTAATAAATTTGGTGGGACTATATTACATTATTGAAAGTTTTGGTATTTTAATTAAAATTGTAATTTAGAATTAGAGAAGACATTTTTTGCCAATGTTAATGAAATAAGAATAGAGGATGTAGATATTGGATTTTGTGTATTTTCTAGTCCATTCGGAGACAATAAATGGAAAAACCATCAGTCTTGGAGCCGAGGTTGGACTTCTCTCAAGAAATGTCAAAGTCGTCGGCGAGGACTATTCTAGAATGTTTAAGGAATCATTTGGTGCCCGGACGTTAGTAGGAACAGCACAAAAAGGAAGCAGCCAGTATATTGGTGAATGACGCCATTTGATAAATGAAATAAAGTGCAACATATAAATGATTTTGAGTAGTAAGGCTACATATTCATCTCGAGTCAAATTTAATTTCGTATTGAATGATAAACTGAAACGACGATGTTCAGCATTATTGTGATCACGTGGAATAGAAATATTAAAACGTAAAAAGTAATAATTTTGAAGTTAGAATTTCAGATTTCAAATCAGAATGTGTTTTTCCATAACGGTTTTTATGTTTGTATTCCAAGGTTATGCTCGCTTGAGCAATGTGGAGTTTTTCCACACGGGACAGGAAAGCTACACCGAATTCTACGATGCACGATTTTCATTGACATTCCTTGATGGTGGAACAGTCAGCAATATTAAACCTTCATACATAAACAAATGCGCCTTCCACAACGGGTTTTCTCCGGCTATTGGTGTTTTCGGAACGCATGGTTTGCCAATAGAAGATAACGTCGTTCATCATGCAATCTGGTGGGGTAAGTAACGAGAATATACGTTTTCACATATATCATTTCTTTGTTCCAACATTCACTTCCTTTATGATACATTAATGCCGCAGCTAGTTTAAAGGGATACGTAAGTTTACAATGACATGTACGTTTTTTAATCTTTCTTTTGATTATAAAAGTATTGTCAGCATTTTAGTTTCTTTAATATCAGTTTAGAGAAGCAAAATTGGTCGAAATAAGCCCACATGTAGAACATTGGAGTTCAGTCAGAAAAAAATAATACTGTGTAAAATACCCCTTTGATATATCGCTATTGTGCATGATACCTTTTCGGTTTCGAAATTTATTTTTTTTGAAAAGTGCTGTTCATTCGTAGATGTTATTGTATGCACCGTGTTTAACCCTTATTTGATGGGTTTAGGTATTGAAACGTCTTCTGATGATACACGACTGCGCCGAAACCTGGTAACACTTGTTGTATGGGAAGGAGCGTACCAAGACCGTCAAGAACCATTCAACTTCCGCTACAATGGTGGAATTCAAGCTCCAGATGCCAAGGCTATTATAATTGAGGATAATGTTGTAGCGGGAGCTGAAAGGGTTGCCTACAGGTTAGGGGCCATTGAATGCGGTGCTGTTGGTTATGGAAGTAATCTGGCTCACAGTTCCCTAATGGGATTCGGGATATTTCCCGAAGACAAGTTAACAGTTTCATGTGTTCAAATTTCAAATTTCACAGTTTGGAAATCTCGAGACGGTGGTATTTTTTATGAGAACAGTCCAAGTGCGGAAATAAAAGACGTTGTCCTAGTTGAAAACACTGTGGGTACTGCACCGTTTATTGTTGGCCCATCAGCTGTGGGGCATGAAACTGCTGATAAGTATGTCTTAATCAAAGATTCGACAATAGTTGGTGCGACAACTTCTTTTGATTGCACATCTGACGCATTGAAATCTGATGAAAATGTTCAATTTAGCAGCCAAGGTCGCACGTGGAACACAGATGGTAGTCACATCGGCGTTGGGTTTACTAATTTCTTCCAATCATCCAATAATATGCCAATGAAGCCACATTATGGGACCATGTCTTACTCTTCTTTGTTCGGAGTAATGAAACTTGACGGTAAGTGATTTTCGTACATAAAGGAATATAAATGAAATCTATTTAATTATGGGGTTTGTACACAGTCCCATTGAGGTTCTGACATATCATTCAATCACTTCGGATATTCCATAGTCGCCTCCTAGGCTTCTAATTTCAGATTCATAGTATCACAGACAAGTCCTAGAAGGACGAAACAGCTGTATGATGCAGTTTGATTATTTTTGCGGGTCTACTTTACGTAACACACAACAATTCTGCGAGAATTCATCTTACGCTGTAAAGTGAGATATTTAGCTCCATATAAAGCTAATGTTAGCCAGTTAATCATCTATGTGTTGATCATGGACGAAGCAGCTGGTGCAAAATGTGCAATTTCCATACATCATAGAATAAATTTAATATGTTACTTACATACGTTATACACAAGGGTATCTCAATATCAAAATTTGCAGGTATATCACATCTGGCATCACAAGGAATATCCTAAAATCTAGTTGTGTGCAGTATTTACTTTAGACGAAACAATCAGCTGCCTCTTAAAATAGGTTTCTGCTTGACGTATAGTGTCTATTCTTATTTTTGAACAGGTGTATCATTTGCTCATTTCAAAACAACTTGTGGCAGGAACGACTTCGCTGTAACCACGAATGCGAAAGGCGACGATGGCCAACATCCGATTGAATCGAAGAACGCATTTACCACTGATGTAGCAACAAATAACAAAATATTCTATCACAGGCCAAATGTGGGGTAAGAAATGTTATTTATCAAAAGATTTTCCTTAGTGTCTTAGATTTCGTCCTCTAACTATTCAAATCAAAGATGTATCTAACTATTGAGATTGCTAGTAGCATAGTATGTCGCTAATAAAATGTCTATTGTCGCATGAATGTGTATGTTCGGTTAATATGCACTCTAAAGGGAAAAACAAATAAAAGAATAATTCTTTTTACTTCATTCGTCTTCAGAAAAATTAACAGTGCCGATTGTGTGGATATGGACTGTGATGGTCTGAAAAAGGATTTGTTTACTGACCAGGACGGTACCTTCCTTGGAAGTGTTGGAGCAGTTATTTCAGAATCGGAATGGCAGTGGGATGGTGATCCACGCAGAGGTCTTGGTGATTACAGAATTCCAAAAACAATGCTAACTGAACAAGATGGAACGCGCATACCGGTCAATAATATAGCACCTAACAAAGGTAAGTAACTGATATTCAACAGAATATAAACACCAAATAAATCTATGCGCAGTTGCATCAAAATAACTTTAAATTATAATGTAATATAAAGTATTTTAACAAATCTAAACATTTCTCCTCAGTCGATGGTTGGTTACCTCCAAAGCAGATAAGACAACGTCCTGTTATAAGGTCTATGTCGGCAGCTGTACATGTTTAAATCAATCCGAACAATATCGTAGATTAAAACCGGGGGTGGTGGAGGCACAACGTCACACAGTCGATGAAATTCGGTAAATTCTTCCTGGAACTGCCGTGGATGCAGAAATGTACAGAGTCCTCACCAACAAAGTGTAGAATGTAGGTCGAGAGTGAAGATAAAACAAACAGCTCCTTCGCAAATTTATTCGTGCATCAAGTTGATGACATGTTTCGGATCCAAGTGATTCAAGCTCAATACTAACATTACATGTAGAGCAGTGATTAAATTAGTTAATTATTTCATTATAACAATGATTTTTCTGTATCCGATATTATCATAGGTATCATCCGCAACAGCAACTGTGTTTTACACTCGACATGGCAGGCTTATGAGTGTCACAACCTCAACTACAAGATTCTTATCATCGAAAGTATGGATTCGGACACTGAGACCCGCCGAGTATCACCTGTTGCTATTCTGGGAGACGGGTATCTTGATCTCATCAATGGCCCCCAGGATCATGGATGGTGTAGCGGCTACACCTGTCGTAAACGAGTTTCAACCTTTATGGCCATGGTGGCTACAGGTATAGATTTTAGCATTTCATCTATCAAATATTTTGTCGTTATTCTAACTTACGTGGTGGATGTTGGTGCTGAAGCAGAATATGCTCACTCTTCCGGAACGTCGGGTCTTATTCTCCTTTGTCTTATTTTTCTTGTCACTTTCCAGGAGTCTCCTCCTGTTATCACTTCGCCCTGATTGAATATGAGTTAAGAATAGTATTCAGTCAATTACTTAGTATTTCCTTTGCTGCCCTTGCAACGAGGAAAAATGGAAGTGTGATAAGTGATGTAATTTGTATTTAATGATATTTTTAAAGCCTACGAACATTACATCCGTGAGATACACATGTATAGGCAATACTGCCTTATGTCTCTTAATTGGGTAGATATAAGGCTGTTTGGTGCATTTTGTCTCCCTTTAGAAATATGTTATTTATAAATGTTAGATTTTTAGTAAAAAATAAAAAATTAGAAACCAGGTCAGAATACAGTTTTTTGTGTTTTTTTACTTACAGAAAAAGAATACCTCATTCACTTTACTGGAACATCGCCCCAACATATTCGATATTTCCTGCTGAACTCCGACGATACAGAATCAATCAAGCTTGCAGTCTGGTATTCTCAGCCTAATAGGCGCGATCTCTATGTCGATGGAAATTTAGTTGCTCCGAAAAATGGTAGAACAGTGAACGGTGCTTACATACTAGACCCGCCCACGTATCCTGAAGAATTCATGCCAAATATCACAGACACGTCTGGTCAGAATTACTACGACCGTGACTCTGGACTTCTCCATTTCACTATCAGAGGGAAAAAAGCAGTTGAGGTCAGAACGGATCCTTCAGTTATCATTTCCTTCCAATTTCCGGCCACGACAATCGATGATTTCTTTGGTCCTCAATTGATACAGCACCTTGCAGCATTCTTCGACCTCCCTCCAAACAAGGTCAGACTCGTAAAGGTAGTAAGGGAGACAACTCCAACAGGAAGGCGCAAGAGGTCTGTGACGTATGATGAAGCTGTCGTGGAGATTTCCGATAACCCTCAGTCCAGTAAGTCTTCAAATCGATCAAAACATATGTGTTTATTTTTGTGTATTTATGTAAAAATAGATATGCATGTACATTAGTTAACAGTTAGATTTAACTTTGTCTTTATGTTTAAGCGTTTGGGTAGAAATATTGCACTTCATAAAATGATTAAGTAAAAGACATTCTCATCGAAAGATTTTATTTATCATTTTGTCAAGTATTTAACTTTCGTCTATCTTACCGTGAAATATATATATTGTATAACGAAATTACTGTTCCTTTCCATCAATCACGTGACCTAGAAATGGGGCAGCATTAAAGCTGGTCAGATATTTTCACCTGCGCAAACTTTTGTCTTACATGTAAAACAAACATCTCGATTCTCATTTGCCTTGGCAAAGTATTAAGAATAATGCCCGGCCAAATCAGCGAGTAGTTGTAACTTGCTATAAATGAATTAATATTCAAGTAAGTTATATCACGTTCTCAAATGAGCACACGCATAAATAACGGAACCAACAAGCAAAATAGCGGGCAACAAATACGTCCAGCTTCATATCGCGGAAAGAAATATAATATTTCTCAATGAGAGATCGCTAAGACGACTATCAAAGTTCCCAATATTTTTCATCAACCTCTTGTTTCTGAAATCCTTTGATACGAGTTTGTCGTGATCGAAAATCATGATACTGGGAACAGGTTAAGGAATATCGAATAAAAATTAAAAAAAAACACCATAATTATATTTTAGGCTGTGGATGCTGCAGTTCAAAAAATTGGTAGACTTGCAATTGGGAAATTTCATAAAATTCATAACGCATACAGCTTGATGGAGAGTTGTCCATTTTGGTTTCAACACGTTTACAAAATATGTCTATTTGCTACCGTGCTTAATCGAAAATTCATCCTATGATAAAAAACAAAATGAATTTGTTTTCATTTGATGTGATCTAAGAAACTCACCACAGAATTTTCATATCTACTTCAATTTTATGAAAAAGAGTATTTGTCTCGTTGCATATGTTCCCATTTCAAATGTGCACTCATGTAAGATATTTTATATATGGACTATAACATTACAATGATGGTTTGGTGCACTGGCGAAAATTTCATTTTTCTTTAGACATTAACGACACCAGTGAATTGTCCTCAGAACAGCTTCAGAATATTTCCAATACGTTGATTAACGAGATTCAACTTGGAAACATAAGTGACGTCCTCAACACGACAGTAACAAGAGTGGCTGTAGTAGAACCACTTCCGTCTCCGGGAACCCAAGAGTGGAACGATACCACAACCGACTCGCCATACGTTGTCATAGTCGAGGCAACAAGCATGCGCTTTAACCCAGCACCCGAACCACTACACGAAGGAGTTGTGTTCAGAACCCAGCCTAAGATACAAGTTCTTGATGCACAGGTTTGTTTGAAATTGACCACCCTTAAATGCGTTTTTGTTTGATTTCTGGAACAAGTTACATAGTTCACATTTTGTTTCTCAACATAGTACTCAAATTATTTTGACTACAGTCCAACTTCCAAACTATCGTCTTTCCTTGGGCAGTAGATGGGATCTTACGTTACTCACTGTTACTATTACACAGTTGAAAAGTTGAATCATTGAATTGATATACATTACTTGTTAAGAACTTTTAGTTACGATTTTCCATAATGTCATGATTTAATCTTAAATGATGGAATGATGTATTATAAAGTCCGTGATATCCCCTCTCTGTTGGCACTCAGACGATCGTGGAATCTGGCCCCACCCCCACCCCCTAGCTATGTCTAGCGAATATGCTATTCTATTCTTTCTTATTTCTATCCTTTTTATCAATTTTTTTTAAGGGGAAGCAGCAACCGGACACTGCTGTTTGTAGTTACATGAATGACCTTGCCCAAGTTGATTGGTGGTCTAGATTTAGAATAACTACAATTAATTGCTACTTTTTACTAGAATCATTTACAGTGTTGAATGTGGCTCTTATCATATATCAATATTTGCTCTCAATAACGATTTAAGTAATGCATTTCAAGACCAAATTAGACTGATTGTTTTCATAGTAGTTAGAGTGGTGGGAAAGGGATGAACAGAAGGACGTCTCTGTTCAAAACGACATTGAATCTAAATGCAGGTTATAATTGCAATACATTTTAACTTTTTTTAATATATAATAAGAATAATATATATAAGAAACGTTCAAAGTTCACCCCTGCAATATGTCTTAGTTGTAAGGAATTTATGGAATATTTTGCTAGGTATTACATCAAGAATGATCTCCCTTATCGAAAGTCTACCCTAAGATCAGTCAAGCGTGACAATGTCATTGTCTAACTTTGTGAGCTTCCTGAGTCCAAATCTCTTAGTTCAGCCACATTAATTTTTCACGTTGGCTTTTTGATTTCACCATTAATCGAAATGCCATGCTCAACGCAAATTTAGAGGAGTAGAGCAATTGCGATGTTGACGGATCGGTATAACCAAACTGCTGCCGAACGGCAGTTTAGCGTTGCCCCGTGTACAATTAACCGTCTCTATACACGTTTCAATGCTACTAGCTTAGTTTCCGATCTTCCCAGGAGCGGTCGTCTGTGTATAACGACAACGCGACAAGACAGGGCGATATGATTGTCGCACTTGCGCAACAGATTCCAGACTGGTGTAGAGACTGCGTCTCATACTTCAGGTACTCATGGCAGACCCGTAAGTACTCAAACTGCCAGGAACCGCTTGCGTGCCGAGAGAATCATCGCGCGCCAACCTTTTGTCAGGCCACCTGTGACAACATGTAGGCGGCAAGTGTGTCTTGACTGGATGCGTAAAAATGGCACGAATAGGTTTCAGATGCGTCGGTGCTGTTGTGTGATGATAACCGATGAGTCTAGATTCTGTCTGTATTGGTCAGACAGAAGAAAAAGGGTATATCGACGCATGCGTGGTTGAACTCGATAAATTCGGTGGGGCTTCTGTAATGGTTCGGAAAGGCATCTCCCATGAAGTAACACCCCCCCCCCCCCCCCCACCCCACCCCCCTCCCCCCCAATTAGTGGTCCTGGATCCAAGACGCAAGTCCGTTTGATACTGGGGTAGATCCTCCATACTCAAACCACATGTCCTTCCACTTCTCAGACATTACAACACACATTTCCAGCAAGGAAATGCTCGACCGCATGTTACCGGAGTCTGTCGTGATTTTCTCACGGCTAACAACGTTCAGCCTCTGGATTGGTCTCCATATAGCTCCGATATGTCTTTTATTGAGTATATGTGGAATGAGCTGGACAGGCGTATTAGGAACATACCACAACCCCAACTAACCGCGCCCAGTTGATCGCAACATTAACATAAGATTGGAACAACATTCCCTTAAGGCGCATTAATATTCTCATGAATTCAATGCATAGGATAATCAATGCAGAAACTCGTGCAAGAGGTGCCCACACTTGATACTGAAGTGTCATTTTCTTTTCGCAGGTATCACACTTTAAGTAACTACTGACGACTCGAGTGACGTCACACATGTTTTTCCTCTACAGTATCGTAAAGAGTACACTTGTCACTTCACATTCATATGAAATTTTGTAGAAATTCCCAAAAATACCACAAGCTTTTAATTGCATAATTTAATTGTGCGTTTCTTTTTCTTGTTGAGTATATAATCAAATACATGTGTTAAATACTGTTTATTTCTTTTCATAAATCTGTCCTACATACAATGTTAACAAAACGGAATATGTTTAGGGAGCACTGATTTGAATTGTAAAGCAGCATCTTATGTTAGTGCCAACACATACTAAAAGCATCTGCCACAAACTGTATATATAGTGATATAAATCATATATATTTTACTATGTATTGCTCTCTGTCTCAAACATAATATCATAACTGCAAAGTAAACATTCTTGCACCCTGAAAATTCAATGTAAAAGGAAATATCAAAATCTGGACTTGTGCATTAAAATACTCATAACACTTTCGTGCTCGTATAAATATCCATATTCATAAACATGAACGTAAACATTAGAATTTCTTCAAGTTTATCTGATTTTACTGCTGACTTGTATTAAGCAAACCTGGTTATCGGCATATTGGTTTGTTTATGGCCGGTACATCGGCAAATTGTATGGAACTGAACACACGCGTCATATGTACGTGCGTAAGTACCCCCTTTTCACTCCGAAACTAATGACTCGACATCATAGGAAAAAAATCCTTTAACAACCAGCGGTACAACCATATAATAAGTTATGTTGCCTGTTATATACATAGTTATTTCATAACAATAGCAACCCTTTTTTATCTCAATATTGTTTAATGATTTTATACAGGGCCAGCCGATAACAAATCTAGGGACAGACTCCCAGCCCTGGCAAATCACTGCGTCCTTGCGTCTCGGTGGATCCAACCCGTCCGCTAGCCTTACCGGTAATCTTACCGTCGAGTTTGTCAATGGCTGGGCCAACTTCACCGATCTGCTTATTACACAACTTGGCAGTGACTTTTATATTGACTTCAACCTGACCTCCCCATCTGATTCAAACTTTACCATCGCCTCTGATCCACTGACTGTTACTGGTCGACCAATCACAGCCTCTGTTGCATCAATGACCACTTCCCCAATTGAAAACGATAACTTTGCACTCCGTGTAGAGCTTCGTGATGGACTAACCTCAGAACTTATCCCGGATATTGCCTGGAGGGTAAGTCTTGTTAACAATTATTGAAATCTTTCATTATAGTTCTTCCGCTCCATGTTTAGAGTAATCTCACAGTGCCAGGAAAAGCTTATATATCGTAGTAAAATTCTCTTGATGAAAGTACATTAAAATAAATATGACATACATGTTGGTTAACTGTTAATACATGACGAATGGATATTTTGGCACTTTCCAGCGAGTAAACGATTGTTGTTGCGACGTTGTGATATTGGCTTGTGTTCTATGCCGGATACGCGAAATTGAAATTCGTGCCAATTTCGTTTGTGCAAAATTATGCCTATGTAAAGTAAAATCTGGAATAATTAAAACAAATTCATGAAAACCCTAAGGCTCCATATCTTTCAAAATCAGAAAGAGTCCTCTCTTGCGTCAATGTCTGATGTTTAGACAAAAGTTCTCGCTCATGTTCACTAGGTCTAGAGCTTCAATCGGCGCTCGATGAACTTCCATTTCTATATAAGATTTTATTCTACACGATATTAATGTATGCATTTTCCCCGGTATGGATGATTGCTAATGCGGCTAAATGATCTTTTCATCACAAAACAGAATTAACATCTGATAATTATTGCCGCTAAATTATTTTACACAAAAAACAAATTTAATATATGAAAATTACTGCATATAATCGATTTTCCTCACAAAACGAAAGTAACATATAATAGTTATTGCAGCTAAATGATTTTACACACAAAACAAAGTTCACTTGATAATGATTGCAGCTAAATTATCTATTTCACAAAACATTAATGTACGATAATTATTACAGCTGAATTATTTAACTCACAATACAAAATTAGTATATGAAAATTATTGCAGATAAACGATTTTCCTTACAAAACTAAATTAACATATGATAATTATTGCATCTGAATGAGTTTCCTCAGAAATTGAATCAACATGTGGTGATTATTGCAGGTAAATGACTTTTCTCACTAACAGTAAGGACACATATGAACACTCCATATAACATATTTTCATTATTATGCTAATATTGCAGATTTCAGAATAATCTGCAGAATCTGCGTTCAAATTTGTCATCAACATATTCAACGAATTATGTAAAATTTCGGTATTTTTAATCCCTTGATGAATTCTTATTAAGTATGTATTGTTATAATGTCGCTGTTTATAAAACATAATGATGAGAGATATATTCTAATTTATTGTGCGATATGAAGTTACATGTGTTTGGTTCATACTTTTTAGTAGGTCCGTTGGTTTCGTTGCTGTCAACTTTTTATCATTTATTTCCTTGGCTGGTACCATCGATGTATTAAAATGCGCATGACCTTTCGGAAAATGTAGCTTTGTTCTCATTGAGTTGTTATTTATTTTGTTATTTTTGTTCTTGCCTTTCTTCAGCTTGAATCAAGATAATGCTGACATGTGATTTTTACCCTTTTTTGTTTTGTAAATGACTGCTACAGTAATAAACCTACGCTAAATTACTGTTTCCATCAGAACAGCGAATATAAGATAGGGTCACAATTTCAGAAATTGATTCATACTATCGGACATTTATTTTCTTCTTATTTGTTGTATTTCAGATAATGAATAAATTGACTCTCCCTGATGTATTATTGTATTTGAATGAAATGATTGACTTTACAGCCTAACATTATACTAGCAATCTTACTACTTCTTCATAAAATTTCAGAATATTCGATGTAATTAGACAACGATTTTCCTGCCCACATCCCATCTTTAAACTACTCGTTACAAACCGTTATACATAACGTTTACGACTTAAATGATATATGTTTTGTCCCTATGAATTAATTCCTGAAATAACCTATAACTTACACTGTAAAAACAGGGCCATACCTGGACATTGACAGTGGAACTGAACAAACCAGAAGTTCACACCGGCGAGATGATTGGATCAAATCTAACGTTATTTTCCACTTCCTCAAGTTCTGCTAACTTCTACTCACTGAACTTTACCTCCCTTGGTATCTACACGTTGAGATTGCATATCTACACGACACCCGCTGGCTATGACTTTTACGAAGAGCTGCAGATAGTTGTGAGAACACAGGTGCAGACGACCATTGCTGTTGAACAGACGACTGTGATTGTGATGAAATTTGAATCAGCTGATTACAACGCTGTAGTTGGTACTGATGATAAGGCGTTCGGTACCATGGTGACATCTCAGTTTATTTTGATATTCCAAGAGATCCTGTTTAACTCCGTGTCCGTGACCCCAGGTAAGATGAATATTTAACATGCGACTGATAGAGTATATATACAAATATTATATGTTACCTTGCCAAACGTTTTGATATTACAAATAAAAATCACGAATTTTAAATCTGATAATCATTCTATAGTTATCTAACAACATCAGTATTTTAAAAATTACAATAAATCGATACGAATTGATTCGGAAACAAAACTAGTTAAAACGGATCATTAATTAGTGCACAGTGTACTACTGAGAAGTATATATAAATTTGACATCAGAACCATTGTATATTTGATTCAATATCAAATAATGAATTAAAGTTATCTATATCGATGCTTGTTTTTCCTGTTACAGGGAGCATTGTTGTGTCATTTTCCGTCAGTGGGGGAATATCCAATATCAACGCGACAGTGTATGGCATGTGTGAGTCGATACAGAACGGATCGACCTTCACTTTCAACTCGCAATCGCTGACACTGTCTGGGTACCTGACGGTGGGAGGAATATCCTACTATGGTTCCCTCTGTGGACCAATAGTAAGTATTATTATACATTATATAAACAGTGATGTATAATGCTCGCTCTATATGCTTTCCACATGGTTGTTATTTTACTTCTCATACAAGATACCAGGAGTGTTGTTCTTCTTGAATATTGTTGGTATTTTTGCAAAGCTATTTAGAATGCAAAATTGAAATTTAAATTGACACAGAATTGCAATTGCAACATTTTGTGTAGACAAAAATGTCCAGGCATGACTGTGTAGTACTTATGATTCACAATAGAAATCAATATGGAAAGAATATCACCCAACACTTATCAGTGATGACACAGATGCAAAATAGTGCACTTATGTTTATCTCCTGCAGGCCACCTCCACTACACCTGAATCGGGTCTTGGCAATACTGAACTGGCTCTGATTATCTCCCTTGTTATTGTATCCGTTCTTCTAACTGTACTCATCATAGCTATTGTTTACTGGAAGTGCAAAGTCCATCCAAAGACCAAGACAAGAGGTGAGAATCGAAACGGTTATATTTCATAAAGCAATGTAAGACTTTCTAACACAATGATTTATATTGAAATGAATTCTACATTAATAATTAACGTTTATTTTCTATAATCTAATGTACCAGATCGTCTTTGTTGTAGATGGGTGATGTCCGACATGTTCTGTATCATATTTTTTGGTCGTTCCCTTTTGTCACATTGTACTTCCACAATAATGTACAGTGATGCTTAAACTAGACAATTCATACTCATTCAACACCTCTTATAATTTGACGTAATTATATGTTTCCAACTAAATCAGGGATTTCCGTTATAGCTATAGACAACCCACAAGGTAACAATAAATTTTGCTGAAATACGACTTCGTCCGTTATCAGATAATCGGGATGTGTTTTGTTACTAACGAAAGAATGACATATCTAAGCATACTAACGAGCGATGGCAAAAACAACACGGTAACATTTAAAGAAAAAAAAAACAAAAATCACTTTTCTTTAAGCATCAGTTCTCTTGACAGATCAGTTCAGTGACGAAGTTTATAAATCCGTAACTTCCGATGTTATTAATCGGAACATTACCCGGTCCTGTATAACGGAAAATTCGACCAGAACATTACACTTTTCGACTTCAGTTCTAAACATTTTAATGTCACCCAGAAGAATTTATTTGATAGTCTGCACACCAAGTTGATTACATATTAAAGAAAGATATCTTTGAAAATATTAAACCTGTTCAGAACGACCAGTCGATTGGCTGTAATGGACGATTTGAAAAGATAATAATTAGTCGATACTTAATAAAACAAACCATTATTCTGTAGTTATAAAATAAAGGAAACTATTATTCTGTAGTTATAAAATTAAACAAAGTATTTCAGTATTTTTGGCCATGTTTGGTTTTCCAATTAATGGTAATGAATTCAGATTTTTCCAAAATATTTTAGTATATGAAATTTCACTGTGTCTATTATTTCAGATTTGAGCAAATACCATAATTACATGGACCAACCGCAGACAATTGAGGATATCCTGTTCCGAGAGAAATCCTTTATGAGCATCCGTGAAAAGACCTCGGTGATACCGCAAGCTCCTGCAGCTACCAACATCAACAGTCTGGGTTACAACTCGCAGAAAAGAAGCCCCCTACCCTACTAGGCTTTCGTGATACCGGAAACTAAATTCCCCCATAAGTAGTTTCTACTACCTTTTTATAGCAAATCTGTGATATCGTGTTTCGTTATTGTTCGTGTGCTATCATACTTATTGATATTACCTTCTGTACATCATGTTCTTTGTTTGACATGAAGTACCTATAATATGAAATGTTTATGTTCAGTTGAGGAAAATGATTATAATGAAAATGTCTATATAATAAGGATTGTACTGTTTGTTACCACTAATGGATTTTTTGTTTTCAAAAATGTTTATTTTTTTTCATATTTGCAGGAGGTAATAATTTGTAGAAAAATAATCACCATCGTTAAAGTGGCCTTTGGTATGCACACACAAAATAAATACATAAATATATATATATATATGTACTTAAACAAAATACGTTGATGAAATAAGGAATAATTCTGGACATATTTCTAATGAGTTTTTTTCTTACGTGTTCTTTTACGTGCACTCTCTTCAAATACATTATCTATTTATCTTTTCGATATCTTAATTGTAAAGTCCGTCCATCTTTTCTTTATTTTATTTACAATATAAAGTACACATTCCGTCCATCTTTTCTTTATTGTATTCACAATATACAGTTCACATTCCGTCCATCTTTTCTTTTTTCAAGGTACAATACCCATCTATGTTTTCTATATTGTGGTTAGCTACGTTTTTATATGACTTTTATTGCATTTGATATTCTCTAACATATTACGTAATTGGGTTATTAGATGTCCTAATGAAAGACAAACACCATGGAATTTTATGTAAACTCTTACGCATTATACAATTAGATGATGTGGCTAAATCTTGTTATATTACAATAGTCCATTATAAAAACATTATTGAGAGTGGAAGCAAAATAATCCTAGATTAGTATGGAATCGTAATTTCCCAGACATTATCTAATAGTAGGAACCAGTAGACCAATGTAATACAAAGGTAGGATATTGGTTAGATGATGGACTATTTCGGAAATTGAAAGTATTGTATAACCTTTTTACCAAGATATTCCTTAATATGTACACTAAAGCGATATTGTTGACTTGTGTTTTTTATGATATATAAAGACATAGTTTTTCTTATTCCTAACGTACTATTAATCAGATAAATGTATCATTTCAAATATACAGCACTTCCATTGAAAATGAAAGAAATATTCAGCAATATCTCACATTAACAGCATGGATTTTTTTATCACATATACCTTCTATTCTGAAATGCATTTTCCCCATAAATAATGTGCTACTTATCTTTCTGTAAATATGTTGTATGCTAAAAGCTTGTAGTATATTCGGGATCTAACTATATAAAGTTAAATATCAACATTTGACGGCTTATGAAAAGTGATAATAAGCGCATACTATGAATAGTGTTATCTTTGTTTAAATGTTTGTCTCTCGTGTACGATGAACAATTGTCCATATTCATCCGTTTCTATATAATTTTTGCTACCGCCTTTTTTTAGAAGTACTGAATTTTTTTTCAGATATAAGTTCATAAGTACCTCTGGATCCCTTGTTGTTCCCGTTTTATTTTTGGACTGACCAAAAAAGTAAACCTCCCGTCAGTCGACCATTTTGGAAGATTTCCCCAGTGAGCTAGCCTCGTCCATATTTTATATATGTATTTTGTGACTGATCAGAAGAACAAAATAGCTGACTGATGTCCTTCTTGTATTTGGCAATTAAAGTTAATTATCACATTTTCTTGCTATGAGCTGAATAGTTTTTTTTTCTCAAATTTTATGTTTATGTTCTTCTTGATCTCTCATTGTTTCCTTTCAATTTCGGATTATTTAGGAAAGCAAAATGGTTTACAGGCAGTCATCGTGGATTTTGAAATGAAACTTTGTTATTTTATTTCTTGAGAAGTAATTGATGAATGTTAATTCCTCTTGATGCGTAGTTTTCCATTCTACGTTGAGCAAGATAGAGGATATGCTTCTTTTGAAGAACAAATAAAGGTCAGAAGGTGGTGGGCATCAAGATCTCTCTCTAATATCTTGTTTTATAGTTCTTAATAAACCTCGAGTTGCCATGAACAGGCTGGTGTTTGTTGACGTAATGATTTGGTGAGATCGTGATACCCGTAATATGAACTCTCCTGCTTTGGTATAAAGTTTTGCCAATCATTTGGGGACTGTAAAAAAGTCTAGTTTTTTTTTTCTTTTAACTTTGGTTTTCATTTTTTACTATGATCTGGCTCAAAGATTTGGAGATTATCGAGTACTATAAAGGTTTAAAGATATTTTTACTTAATGCTTTGTTTTCATTTAATATATTTTATTTTCCATTAGCATTTTTGTTTTGTTTTCTGATAAAAAGGTACCTTATTGACAGAGCCTAACATATACATTATCAGCAGCTAGTACTCATTTGTTATATTCATTTGTGAAACTTGCAACTTGTATGATATACGCTTAAGTCAAACAGATTCGAAGATGAAACATATATTAAAACATACAAATATATTATTATTTTAGGCATCACTGATGTTATCAATAATTCCCGCAAAAATATCTGATGTTTCCGTCCCTGATCACTTCCGGTTAATGTTACTACGTGGAGTTGTCGTCTAGTATCATAGAGCATGACAGACATACTAATGTATGGTTGTTTTGCCTCGAACACTGCCACTATGCATTCTAGAGAGAAATTTTAGAATGGGAAAAACAAACAAAAACAGAAAAAAAAGTGCAATAGGCCCCGATGATCATGGTTAATAAATGAGAAGACATAGATGTGCGCTTAAAGAAATATGTGTTGATGGCAGCTTCCCAGACTAAAACAATAGTAAAGTCTTACCCTGCACAAGAAGTTGTTACTGATGAATAGAGACAGGGATAACGGTAGTAAAATTTTATTTCGTCAAAACTTGTCACTTAATGTTGTTGTTTTTTTTTTTTTATATAAAATTACAGTTTTTCATTCTTTCATATATTTTGTAAACTTCATACTGATTATTTCTGACTTTTCCCCTTAGACATAAATATCTACATCCGCACTGTGTATCTTTTTTGTAAACATCAAATAAAACTTATTTTTTCTAGCAATCGCGTGTGTGTGTTACTCTTTATTATTGTTGCGCCACTTACCGATTCTCGTGAAAGACGTCATCAACTGACGGACAAAACATGCAGGTTGATGAAAATTATGGGACAGTGTTACGTTCGTCATAGTGATCTCAATGAGAAATATTTTCTTCCCTTCTGTGCTTTCGATGATCGTTAGTTTGCCTGTTGATTCCCTTTATTATTTATGTATACCGACTTGAAAACCATCTTTGAGTAAATAAAAAATCCGAAAACCTACCGACACCACAAAATAATCTCTACTCAATCTCAAGATGTTGAAAAAGTGCAAAGTATAAACAAAAATAAGGATTTCCTCACGAATACCACTAGAAATTTCAAGCATAAAATAAGGCGTTATGAAATCGTCTCCTGCTTAATCGAGATAACCATCGTTTTAATCATAAGGGATCCAAGCTAGTATTTTTTATAAACTGCAAACAAAATCAAGGAAACTAGCGATCATTCTAACCACCATTAAGGAACTATAACATCTATCCTTTTAAAAAGGTTAGATGAAAAACAACATTCATTATTGATATGAATCCAACGATTACCTAAAAGTTGATAAACGTTTATGCAACGTTGACAAGAGTGCATTTCATTCTATAGAATCATGAATTGAATCCAACAAGAGATTTATTTTCTTTAAGAATCTGGATCGCCCAGATGAAAGGTTGACAAGTTGTTAAGATTTAACGTTAAAATAACGTTTTTTTACCATTATTTAACGTTAAAATGATGTTATGTTACAATTACTTAACATTAAAATAACGTTAGAATACGGCGCGTAATTAAATTTGCCTTTGTCTAGTTGGCATTCATCTAGAAGACAACAATATAACTTAGTATAGATTTGTGTAATTGTCGTGCACAGTTTCCGAGTACTGGTACTGCGATTCACCCTATCTGTTTCCATGATAAGAGAAGAAGTATTTAACCCTTTAATCCCTGATGGTGCATCAATGTATCACCGGGCATGGATCGAATAATGCATCAATGTATCACGGAATCGGAAATATTTCGAGTTTTTTTTTAAACTCATCAAGAACGCAGACAAACCATGATGTTTATAAAACAATACTTTTATAACTGTTCCCCTTATACTGAATTTGATTGGCTGTGATTAAGAATCATTACAGCTATTTTTTCTCGGTGCTGAGGTGAGAAATTCCACAAATATGAACATCAGCTGTTGTGAAATACAGTATCTTAGCTGTTTTCTAGAGTCAGTAAAAGTAAGTAAAATCCCGAATAGGCATGTATACCATTTGTATAAAATATGGCTGACATAACAACAGGCTCATTTTACTGGGTGAAATTCAGTTATAGATCGGAATAAAGTAGTCAAACCTTAAAAAGAAGAAAAAATACCTGCTTATTGCTTATTTCATTGCAGTTTCCTCCACATTAAAGTTTGGCATTTCCCAACTTTGTCAAATGTAATCACTTCTCCCACTCGACTTAATAGTTCTAAATATAGTAACATATATCCATGCTGCTTAATGCCTATTGAAAGTGCAGAATTATTGATATATCTGTCAAGTGAAGTATTCTCCATAGCACAAAGTATTACATTACTGGCTTGATAACTGTACAAAGTTTAAATCTATAATTATCTGTAACAGTGTCAGCCCACTGCACCAGAACATTACCTTGCACAGACATACGGACGTACCGACGGACGCCTAGTTTATAACCTTCATTGAAACGTGTTTCTTGGGAGACAGTGGAAACAATTTGAACCATCAACCTGTTTGAAACAGCCTTCTCCAAGATTCCCATCTCTGCTACAGGGAATAGAATATGCATTGTGTTTATGATTAACATTCTTCATCATATATGAACATTACTTTCAGTATAGCAATTAGAACGTATTGCATTCTTTAAAAAATGGGACGAGTTCCATAGGAAACTTAGTAGGCGAGTCATATATCATAGATATCTATGTACAGTTAACAATGCTATACTTACATTATGTTGTAGTATTAAAGAGATGCTCTGATATTATAAAATAACATAAAACTTGTAACCAGTGGAGAAGATGCTGCTGACATGGTTATCTCTGGTGTTTTCAAACATGTCCTGACTTGCTTGCGTCACGTCAGGACATGGATCCGCACTGTCCTACATAAAATAGAAAATGAAAAATAAACAAATAATGTTCAATAATGTAATTTTCCAATATTGCCTTACTCTTTTATCTTTATTTTATCTTTCTATAACTGATTCATTGGTCGAAGAAGTCTCTTATTGAACAAATTTAGATACCTATCTACATATATGTTACTTCAGGTACAGAACGAAATGGGTCGAGATCTTATGAGTGAAATTCCACTGGGCAGGAAATGCCGATGATGAATACCTCTACGTGGGACTATTTGTAAAAGTCCAAATAAAGGGAGATACTCAAAGATATATCGTTGGAATTGTTTTGATTCTTAATACACATATTGTTATGAAGCAGTTCAAGATATTACATGGGTAATCGCCGTTTCTTGATGAAAAACAGTATGTTTTATTAACAATCTGGAATATTTCTTGTGTTGAAAAAATTAAAAAAAGAAATTCCTCTTTTTAATTAAGAATAAACCTTCACTAAAAGATGATATATTTGTAGAGCTGGACTTGTTTAATACGCCGGTAAGTGTGGTGTAAAATGAAAATAATTGTCTAAATTGCACATGGCCAGAGCTTTAAGGATGTAAAAAAAACTTTTCAGCGATTTTTATTTGAATACAATAATAAATTTCATGAAAATATATTTTGTGATTCAATTACGCCTGCAAATGGGTTAATTTCACGATTTCAATGTTTAAACTACATGTTCCCGATACATTGCAAATTGATATGTGTGGAATCCACAGCCAATCACACTTATATTTTTCTCAGGTCATTACTCTGCGAAATAACATCAGGTTAATTAGACTGCAACAGTCATCTGGCTCATTCAGCTATTCAGTCTACCATGTGGACAATGGAAATCAGATCCACAATTTACATAAACATTTGATCCATTTATATGTGATTGTCATTTGTTTCAGACACTTGTAGATTTAAAGAAACAGAAAGCATTTCCAATTAATATATGCCTGACTTTCCCTAAATCTGCTAGTATAAATAAATCATCTCTTTAAAAGAAACTGACCATGATTTTTGGACCTGGATTTGTCCCATTGTAAACAGAATGGGCAGTCTGTATTAAAAATTTTACAAATCAAATTTGATAAAAGCAAACGTGTATTGTTCATATATATGATCAAGGGATCACGAAACGGAGAGTTAACTTTGAAGATAATTCTAGGCAAGACGTCGAGTGTAATGTTCAATATTTCAAATTAAGAATGACAATTACTTTATACTGAACAAACTGCAAAATCAACGATTTGCATCTGGTAAGTGATTTGGTAGCAATAGAAGGGAACTGAAAGAAAGAGCTCTGTTTTCTGAAATCGAAATGGACTGACTGTGGGAGCTGGATTGTCAATACCGGGTATGTCTCCCATTCGCTCTGTCCACAGCCCTCATTCTCCTAGGCATGTAGTTCATGAGTGAGTTAATCCGCCTCATTGGGATGTTGGCCCATTCTTTAAAAAGGGCTTGTTTGAGCCAGAGTAACAGCGAGGCTGGCGTCGTCGAACCTTTCTATACAGCTGTCACACAAGAGATCAATAGGGGATAGCTCGGGACTGTATGGCGGCCTATCCAGTGGGTAGATATTGTTGTTAATGAGAATGTCGCGACAGATCCTCTCTACATGGAACATAATCCTGCTGGAATATGAGGTTGTTTTGCTACAATAATAGGAGAACATGGAATCGGAGGATCTCATCTCTAAAAAGTTACAATCTTCCACAACCAGTGGTGGTTTAACTCCATATGAGATTTCTCCCCACACCATAACCGATCCACTCCCAAAATCTATCTGTCTCTACTACGCAGCAGTCGGCAAAACCCTCTCCACGATGTCGGTATACACAACGTCGACCGTCTGCTCGAAACAGAGTAACCGGAACTCATTATTAAACAAGACTCATCTCCACTGCCTCAATGAGAGTCTACTGGGGGTAAATGCCACCACACAAGCCATACGACGAATGACGAGCAGCGGTAAGAGGCAGACCTACAAACGGGTGGTGTACCCGCTGACCAACTTCCCGCAAACGTGTCCTTACAGGTTTTGCATAGAAAGGTATATTATGAGCACCTATGGTATGAAGGGCAGATTTAGTGAGTTAGGTGCCGATGGCGCAAATGCGCGAGACGAATAAACCTGTTCAGACGTTGTAACATCACGCGCGGTCCTAGGTCTGTCAGCAACCAAGTTTTCCTTAGACGTCTAAAAAGAAGTTCTATATTACAAATATGGACACCGAAATGTCTGACAGCCTGTCTTTGCTTTTGACATTGCATAATCATCGCAATGACCTGACCCTTCCGAAGTTTCGTCAGTCGTTCAATGCTATCAAAAATTAATCGAAATTATCGGAAACAAATTTGCCTCTATAAAGAGTTCCTCATAGAGTCTGGCGTCCTTCCTAGTACTGAACACGGAAGAGAGGATGATAAATCCGCATTTAATCTTTGTATCAGTATAAGAGGACAATCTGACAAATCATTACATTCCCAGTTTTGATCAACCATCATATGTGCCTCCAACATATATTGAATATTCGAAGTTCATGTATGTTTTCATTACAGTTAAATTACCACATCTATATTTAAAAAATATCCTGAACATTTTACATTAGCTGTAGATTAACTATTTTTATTATCATGACAATAAACACCGATATAGAATTGTATTATCCTAAATATCCTAAATATCGTCCAGGTTAATGGTTTGATCTATAAACTTCCTCCTTGTAACAACTCTCGGTCAAGTTAATATCATTGAGTAAGTGAAATTGGTAAAATTCGTTCATAATTCATAGTTTAATCTTAGTACAATCCGTTCATACAAGAAGCATCTTAAATGGAAGAAAAGCGTTGTTACCTTTTCAATTTCGTCAACATTTAGAAAGGCTATAATAGATAGTACAGGCGATATTTCTAAAGTACTCTACTAATTCAAACAGAATATTTCACCCAGTTCTAGACAGATAATACCATTTCACATAAATTGTAAAGTTTGAGTATCGATATATATATGGACATAAGAATGGTTCCGTAAACGAAAATGACACAGAAGTTGAGTTACTATCTAGAAATGGAAAATTTTCCATAGTAAATGACAATAGTATACCAGGATTATCCTGCAGCTTAGTGTGGGAGTTTTCTGAGAGTGAAGACTAATATAAGCGGTTGATGTATACATAATTTTGAAAACCTGTATAGCATATTCTCAATATCAAGTCTGATTTGATCCTAATCAAAAAGGTCAGGTATATTCAAACAGGAAAGGAAATGTTCATGTGGCTACCTTTCAAACTTAATCACGTGATCGCATGATATTATTTTGTAAAGTATTTATGAAAATGAGGTGATCAAATAATATCTCTCTTTTTATTATGTTTATGAAATATGACGAATTCGGTCAAAGCCCGAATTTTGGTTTGAGTAAATTCAAAAGAAGGCACCCGAAACATCCTATAATTTGGTAAAACTTGTGATAAAGACCGCCATTCAACGAGTCATCTGATGTTTCAAAGCAGTCAGTTAAAGGGCAGTCATCCAATGGTACTAAGTCAGGGTCAGAGTTCAGATATCATCTGGATATAGATATGGCTGGGCTCGTCCAGAGACTAAAATCAAACCTTCCTGTGGAACACAGACCTTTTTTATTCATTCATACCAATTTAGAAACAAACCTATAGGGAAATGCTCTCAAGGCTCTCCGTTTTTTATATTTCTTATTAAGTCCTCTACATGCAATTTTGCTAACAGGGTGGCGATAAGAAGAACGTAGGCAAACGATTCCCTAAGGAAACGACACAACAGTGCACGGCTATTTCTTATTGGTAAATCCGAGTTAAATCAAATATTGAACGCCGCATCCACAGAGACATTGTTTAGATGTCATTCCAAGACACATACTACAATAATATATTAAAGACAATTGGAAAGATACGATGGACCGTAACACACTGTAACCGTTCAGAGTTTGCCGTCTTCGTGAATAATGATATGCTGGTGTCGGTTGGTGTGTTATTTACAAAATAATATAACATCATCACTTTTTGTTGGTGGATTTATAGAACGACAAGCACGGAATCGTTTCAAGAAACATAAATGATATGTTTCTAAACAGGAATAGCCTTATTATGTTTATCTACTAATGCCACAAACTGGTTTCATCACTATCGCAAAGGATATTGTCATAGATTTGAACTTTGCTTCAAAATACACAAACCAATTAGAATGATGATGATGTTTATTTTGGTTTACTTTGCTATAAACTTCATGTGAGACCTTTCCATAATAGACATTGTAAGCTTGCTTTCCTCAATCAAGGTTTTGAAATATCTTTTTCTTTCGCATATTTGCCCTACGATTGATTAACACATCTAGTCTTATTGATATGTAACAAAATACAGAAACTCCAGTCAGAAAAAATTTATTTCAGTGCAATAAATCAAGCACAAAAGCGGCTAAAATAAGGTTATCCTTAAACTATGGTCATTACAATACAAGTATTTGGTGATGATACAACAATAACTGATACATATATACACACACCATTGTGATATTTACAATATCTGCAACTGTGCCATTATTAAAGAACTATAGTTTTATTTTGAAACCAAACGTAAGCTGAAGTCATGTGGTATTTTGTTGCTATAAAACGTGTTGTTTACTATGTTTTCATTGGAATATAACCTTTTCAAAACTTGTTTCGTTGTGATGTGTATGTCTTTTTCTTCCATCCGAATTTTGAATTCTTATTCAAATGATTAAAATCCTCTAAAGGCATCTAATCTGTACGTTGCAGTTTAATTCATTATTTTTTTCTCTTCTTACTGCAAAACTTGTATAAAAATATTAATCAGTTTGTACATTATACACATTGTTCATCAAACATATAAGATAAAAAAAAAATGTTTATCACTCAGGAGCAAATAGTGATGGCCGATGATATCACTCAGGAGCAAATAGTGATGGCAAATGATATCACCCAGCAGCAAATAGTGATGGCCAATGATATCACCCAGCAGCAAATAGTGATGGCCAATGATATCACCCAGCAGCAAAAAGTGATGGCCAATGATATCACCCAGCAGCAAATAGTGATGGCCAATGATATCACTCAAGAGCAAATAGTGATGGCCAATGATATCACTCAGGAGCAAATAGTGATGGCCAATGATATCACTCAGGAGCAAATAGTGATGGCCAATGATATCACTCAGGAGCAAATAGTGATGGCCAATGATATCACCCAGGAGCAAATAGTGATGGCCAATGATATCACCCAGGAGCAAATAGTGATGGCCAATGATATCACTCAGGAGCAAATAGTGATGGCCAATGATATCACTCAGGAGCAAATAGTGATGGCCAATGATATCACTCAGGAGCAAATAGTGATGGACAATGATATCACCCAGCAGCAAATAGTGATGGACAGTGATATCACCCAGGAGCAAATAGTGATGGCCAATGATATCACCCAGGAGCAAATAGTGATGGCCAACGATATCACTCAGGAGCAAATGATGATGGACAGTGATATCACTCAGGAGCAAATAGTGATGGACAATGATATCACTCAAGAGCAAATAGTGATGGACAATGATATCACTCAAGAGCAAATAGTGATGGCCAATGATATCACCCAGGAGCAAATAGTGATGGACAATGATATCACTCAGGAGCAAATAGTGATGGACAATGATATCACTCAGGAGCAAATAGTGATGGACAATGATATCATTCAGGAGCAAATAGTGATGGCCAATGATATCACTCAGGAGCAAATAGTGATGGCCAATGATATCACCCAGCAGCAAATAGTGATGGCCAATGATATCACTCAGGAGCAAATAGTGATGGACAATGATATCACTCAGGAGCAAATAGTGATGGCCAATGATATCACCCAGGAGCAAATAGTGATGGCCAATGATCGCAATGAACAAAAGGAACTACCCCATCCTCACCTAGCGCCTAAAGGAAAGGATTATTTTACAGGGTGATATTTGCTTGTACATGTAGGACACAACCAAACGAGGGTATTAAGTTGTAACCGGATTCAATCTTCGTACAACATAGATATTTGAAAATTATGATAAGAATTAGTGTCAATTACATTTTAACATTTAATACAGAGTTTTCATTAGTTTCACTGTGTGGCGTGCTTGAACTCCACCAGACTTAATTTTGTCTATCAGGGTCTAGAGGATATATTACTACTACGTGAATGAGGTTTATTAAAACAAACGGCATTGAGAAGACAAATCCCCTATGTAATCGTTACAGATCGATCCGATGTATAATGTTTGTGATATTCAGCCACAATTAGTTAATTAGATATTCTATAAATCAGGAGCATGGACAAATGATCAATCACACATATCTACATCTTCCTAGCAACATGATTTTTAACATACAATATAAAAACACAGTTTCGAGAGACGCCTGTTGATGATGATGATTATGGAGATGTTTTACGGTTGTCGTAATGATAGGGGAAAAGATCGAGATAAAATTGAACAGTTGTATTTATGATTTCCTGTGTATTCAACGTATCTGTATTAAATTTCAGTCACGGAAGTATTCAACGTCAGTCACGGAGTATTCAACGTCAATCAGTATTCAACGTCAGTCAAAACGCTTAGTATTCAACGTACAGTCACTCGGTATTCAACGTCATATAACACGGGACCACGTATTTCAGTCACGGAGTATTCAACTCGTCAGTCACGGGTATTCAACGTGAACATTCAGTCACGGAGTATTCAACGTCAGTATTCAACGTCGTCAAAATATTCGGAGTATTCAACGTCAGTCACGGAGTATTCAACGTCAGTCATGTATTCAACGTCAGTAAGTATTCAAGTCACGGGTATTCAACGTCAGTCACGGGGTATTCAACGTCAGTCACGGAGTATTCAACGTCAGTCACGGTGTATTCAACGTTAGTGACGGAGTATTCAACGTCAGTCACGGAGTATTCAACGGTATTCAACGTCAGTCACGGATATTCAACGTCAGTCACGGAGTATTCAACGTCAGTCACGGAGTATTCAACGTCAGTCACGGAGTATTCAACGTCAGTCACGGAGTATTCAACGTCAGTCACGGAGTATTCAACGTCAGTCACGGGGTATTCAACGTCAGTCACGGAGTATTCAACGTCAGTCACGGAGTATTCAACGTCAGTCACGGAGTATTCAACGTCAGTCACGGGGTATTCAACGTCAGTCACGGGGTATTCAACGTCAGTCACGGAGTATTCAACGTCAGTCACGGAGTATTCAACGTCAGTCACGGAGTATTCAACGTCAATCACGGAGTATTCAACGTCAGTCACCTAGTATTCAACATCAGTCACGGGGTATTCAACGTCAGTCACGGAGTATTCAACGTCAGTCACGGAGTATTCAACGTCAGTCACGGGGTATTCAACGTCAGTCACGGAGTATTCAACGTCAGTCACGGAGTATTCGCGGAGTATTCAACAATAGTCACGGAGTATTCAACGTCAGTCACGGGGTATTCAACGTCAGTCACGGAGTATTCAACGTCAGTCACGGAGTATTCAACGTCAGTCACGGAGTATTCAACGTCAGTCACGGAGTATTCAACGTCAGTCACGGAGTATTCAACGTCAGTCACGGAGTATTCAACGTCAGTCACGGAGTATTCAACGTCAGTCACGGAGTATTCAACGTCAGTCACGGAGTATTCAACGTCAGTCACGGAGTATTCAACGTCAGTCACGGAGTATTCAACGTCAGTCACGGAGTATTCAACGTCAGTCACGGAGTATTCAACGTCAGTCACGGAGTATTCAACGTCAGTCACGGAGTATTCAACGTCAGTCACGGAGTATTCAACGTCAGTCACGGAGTATTCAACGTCAGTCACGGAGTATTCAACGTCAGTCACGGAGTATTCAACGTCAGTCACGGAGTATTCAACGTCAGTCACGGGGTATTCAACGTCAGTCACGGGGTATTCAACGTCAGTCAGAGGGTATTCAACGTCAGTCACGGAGTATTCAACGTCAGTCACGGAGTATTCAACGTCAGTCACGGGGTATTCAACGGAGTATTCAACGTCAGTCACGGAGTATTCAACGTCACTCACGGAGTATTCAACGTCAGTCACGGGTTTTCAACGTCAGTCACGGAGTATTCAACGTCAGTGACAATGTATTCAATGTCAGTCACGTAGTATTCAACGTAAGTCACGGAGTATTCAACGTCAGTCACGGAGTATTCAACGTCAGTCACGGAGTATTCAACGTCGTCAGTCAACGGTCAGTATTCAACGTCAGTCACGGAGTATTCAACGTCAGTCACGGAGTATTCAACGTCAGTCACGGAGTATTCAACGTCAGTCACGGAGTATTCAACGTCAGTCACGGAGTATTCAACGTCAGTCACGGAGTATTCAACGTCAGTCACGGAGTATTCAACGTCAGTCACGGAGTATTCAACGTCAGTCACGGGGTATTCAACGTCAGTCACGGAGTATTCAAAGTCAGTCAAGAAAAATTCAACGTCAGTCACGGAGTATTCAACGTCAGTCACGGAGTATTCAACGTCACGGGTATTCAACGTCAGTCAGTATTCACGTCAGTATTCAACGGAGTATTCAACGTCAGTCACGGAGTATTCAACGTCAGTGACGATGTATTCAACGTCAGTCACGGGGTATTCAACGTAAGTCACGGAGTATTCAACGTCAGTCACGGGGTATTCAACGTCAGTCACGGAGTATTCAACGTCAGTCACGGAGTATTCAACGTCAGTCACGGAGTATTCAACGTCAGTCACGGAGTATTCAACGTCAGTCACGTCAGTCAGTATTCAACGTCAGTCACGGAGTATTCAACGTCAGTCACGGAGTATTCAACGTCAGTCACGGAGTATTCAACGTCAGTCACGGGGTATTCAACGTCAGTCACGGAGTATTCAACGTCAGTCACGGAGTATTCAACGTCAGTCACGGAGTATTCAACGTCAGTCACGGAGTATTCAACGTCAGTCACGGAGTATTCAACGTCAGTCACGGAGTATTCAACGTCAGTCACGGAGTATTCAACGTCAGTCACGGAGTATTCAACGTCAGTCACGGAGTATTCAACGTCAGTCACGGAGTATTCAACGTCCGTCACGGAGTATTCAACGTCAGGCACGGGGTATTCAACGTCAGTCACGGAGTATTCAACGTCAGTCAGGGAGTATTCAACGTCAGTCATGAGGTATTCAACGTCAGTCACGGGGTATTCAACATCAGTCACGGAGTATTCAACGTCAGTCACGGAGTATTCAACGTCAGTCACGGAGTATTCAACGTCAGTCACGGAGTATTCAACGTCAGTCACGGAGTATTCAACGTCAATCACGGAGTATTCAACGTCAGTCACGTGGTATTCAACGTCAGTCACGGAGTATTCAACATCACTCACGGTGTATTCAACATCAGCCACGGAGTATTCAACGTCAGTCACGATGTATTCAACGTCAGTCACGGAGTATTCAACGTCAGTCACGGAGTATTCAACGTCAGTCACGGAGTATTCAACGTCAGTCACGGGGTATTCAACGTCAGTCACGGAGTATTCAACGTCAGTCACGGAGTATTCAACGTCAGTCACGGAGTATTCAACGTCAGTCACGGAGTATTCAACGTCAGTGACGATGTATTTAACGTCACTCACAGAGTATTCAACGTCAGTCACGGAGTATTCAACGTCAGTCACGATGTATTCAACGTCAGTCACGGGGTATTCAACGTCAGTCACGGAGTATTCAATGTCAGTCACGGAGTAAACAACGTCAGTCATGGGTGTTCCACGTCAATCACGGAGTATTCAACCTCAGTCATGGGGTATTCAACGTCAGTCAGTCAATTATTATTTTCATCAGTTAATGGACAATTATTCGGATGTATTCAATACATACAGTATTCAACGTCATCATAAAGTATTAAAAGTGACATAATCAAGTCACTAGTATTCAACGTCATATAGTATTCAACGTCAGTTACTGGTATTCAAAGAAAATTTCAACGTCAGTCACGGAGTATTTCCATTCAGTATTATAGCTCAGTAGTTTCTGTTTGAACATAGAAAAATATGTTTCAGTTTTAATTTCATTTGGAAGTGTGTTCCATTCCTGACAACCAGATACATAAATATGTATCGAATAATAGGTTGTCCTGTGTTTTGAAAATCAATATTTTTTACTAGATGCCTGTCTTGTAGACCGCTGATGAACATTTCCAGCCAAAATAAAATCGCTGGAAAGATATTGTAGTACTATACCATTTATACATTTATAGATATGTATATTTTAATGTCATAATTATTTTTTAACAGAATAATTGTCACAGAGTCCATCCACTTCCACTTAAACAGTTTTTGTGTATTCTGGTGCTGAAACATATATATATTGCCATTCAGTCTGTTCGTTTCAGCAACACTTGAAGGTTCCTTAACCATTTGGTGTAAATCAAATTTTACCATTTGGTCCAGGAATGTATGGGTATCATAATCAAAATAATCAGTGTTAAAATCACCCATTAGTACGAGTTCAATATTTTCACTCTGACATTTAAATAATTGAGCTTCAAACTTGTTCATCCTTGTAAAATCAGAGTTTGGTGGTCGTTACACATTTACGTTTAGAATCGGTTTGGAGTTTTTAACATGGATTTGAACACATATATTTTCAAAATCTTGCACCTCCAGACTGATTCTTCTTGTGAATGACATATCACATGTGATATATGTGGCGACTCCACCATGTCAGTTCTCTCCTTGCCTGTCCTAACATACAATATTTAAACTCCTAATTGGGAGTTTCTTATCAGTAATGGCTGAACTTTGCAACGTTTCCTGAAAACAGAGTACGTCCAGGTTCTGAGTTTGCACATGGTTGTTAATATTAAGTAGTTTCCCATAGACACTACGATTGTTCCAGGAACAAATCTCTATATTTCACAAGGTAGTATGAATGGCACTGACTCACTGTCATATTGATTTCAATAATAAGAGCGAGCATGTTTGTTCCAAGGAAGACAATGTGTTCTTCTGTTTATAGATTCCATATAATCAGGAATAAACTTGTGGGATATAGAGATATTTCCAACTCTATAGTTATAAGTGAGTAGGTATTCAGTGCACACAAGCAAGATAATCCCAACGGCAATCACAGCCAGCAGTAGTTTATCTGTAGAGTGGCCAGAGTTCGATTTCCCCGTCAGTGGGCTGTTGAAGTTTGTCAAATTACAAAAATCCAATTCTAAGTCTGTATACCGTTTTATCATGCTTTTTCCTTTGGTAGTCTTTACCACTCAATTAAAATATATCATTTGTCCAAATTTTGTTATAAATAAGTTTGCTTAGAATAGGTGAACTTCAAACATTTTCCTTGTCTCAAGTAAACACATCCATACAAAAGAACAGCTCACTTGACAATGTCAAGTGGCACGAGCAATCCGCGTTGCGCGCGGAAGGCAAATTAATCCAAAACGTATTATTGTGACTCTGCCAGCTTGCCGATAAAATTCAACAGTATATATGTTTATACAGGTGGAACTTCGGGTGAGGTCCGGAGTTCAAAGATGTCAGTTGGAAGGAAATCCTCATTAGACCCGTATTTATGTTGATGTCGGGACGACATTCCTAGACTCGGAATAATCTCCTTTCCAGCAACAAAACTTCTATGAAAACCCTTAATTCGAGTCGTTTTCTAACTCGTTAAAACGAAATGCAACAAATAAGCTTTCTGATACATGTTAAAATACAATTGATCACAGTTCCCACGATCGGTAGCTTATTCGTATGTGGGAAAAAGTATAACCTTGTATTCGATATATGCTGACTGTTAATATATCGCCGTGTACATGACTTTGATGATTTTTGGGGATCCGATCACCTCGTATCACCAAAGTCATATGGTTTACCTTAGATAGCGGTGGTTTCATCACCAATATCCTTGATAGGGATTAAGGATGCTAGTTTCCCTCAAATGAAATTCTGTATCAAGCTTGGAAAATCTGCACGTGTATTGTGTTTTCTCTATTATATCCATAACAAGGAATAAGTATACAAATACAGTAATATAGTTAGAGTGACTAGTGCTACTGTAAAATATCTTCACTTCTGGTATGTTCCGAATCAATTTAGATAATTCATCGTTTTATATATATTTTTTAAACGTCATATCATTTCACAAACAAACCACAGTAATGCATCACAACTCAAATCGTGAAGTGCATAGTTGTACAGTATAGCACAATTGCCGTCTTTGTTTACAAATGGCACTAATGCAGTCACTCCATTGTTCCAGTACCAGACTCCTTTCTCATTACGCTTCACGCCTACAAATAAGCCCACGTGTTCTGTAAATGATAATGATAGTAATTATAACAATAATTAATTGAACGTAGTAAATACACATCTATCTAGACTAAACAGAAAATCAGACATCAGTCGAAGTTTACTTGCCAAACTACACGTGAATTAATGTCCTTTTACTCTGCAATCTTCTTTCGCCATTTGTTGGTTGGTTATCTTTATAAGTATTGCAAAGTTTAAACGATAAACACAATAAGCATTTCAATGTGATATAAATTGATTTCTATTTCCGCATCACTATCACTTTATTTAATTGATAAATATTGACAGATAGACCTGTGTACCTTCAAACAAATTTCTTTTTACATAAGAAAATCAGTTGGGTATTCCCAAATGATGTTATAACGTCGTTTCCCATTCATACAAGATTGCAAAGTCCATGGCCGATAGTAAATTGACAAACTATTCATTGATGAGGTATCCTAAAATCATAGTGTATTTTATTATCACTAAATTTGATATCGAAGGGACATGCATCAGTGACAAGGGACAAGGGATGGTGAACGGAAAATTAAGGCACAATTCACGTTTAAGTGCGGTGAAATACAAACAGCTTGGGCGCTGTGATGATCATTTCCTTGTCACATTGAGGTTTCGTTTTCGTTTACCAATGTAAAAGGTTTCACTCCTATCATTGTGTCATGCATCATGGATTCAAATAGTAATAATTATCTGTTGGTGACTATGGCTACTTAACAACAACTGATATAAGTATATGATGGCTATATTAGATTATCTGCGCGCTTTTTACAAAGTTAACATGCTGTAATAACAGCTCTTAAATACCAAGCTCACTTGTCTGCTTCTCGATCCTTCTCCATGTTTTGACAATACTGCATATTTAGGGTTAAGTGTTGGAAACACATGAAACTCTATTTTACTTCATATTCTAGTGAAGAACCCCGTAAAATACTCGATAAATCCACGTTGTTGTATAGTTTTTAACCTTTAAATAAGGAACTGTGCTACGGTTCTCGATCTTATTGATGGTGTAATGAATGATATAGAAGCTAAATCAAAACGCCAGTGATATCTGCAACGCTACTGAGATTGTCACTAACCAGTTACAAGTATATTTCAGAAACGGCAGCATTTGAGATATTATGATATACCAATACGTTTTACCAGTAGGTTGTAATTGTCATTGCGACCTTACAACACCGCGTACATTATCATCAAATAAGATGCTTTAACAACAAGAACAAACATTATGTAAAATGTTACATTCCGAAATATACCATATTGAATTTCAATTCAATTCGTCTGCCAACCCAATTGTCACCCTTTTTGTTAGCGGTACCGCATATGCATTTGACAGAATCTGAATTACAATGCTACCGACTAAGCGACAAAGAAGCTCAATCGAAACTTTCCGTTAAGACGATATTTCATTTAGTGGCAGGCTACATACCTGACTAATACTATATTAGATGTTTATGCATTATTGAGCAAACTGTCGATAAACATGTGCTGCCGAAACCGTAGAGTTTTGAGCTTGTAAGCAATGTAACTATTGATGGTACGACAGTTTGAATATCCTTCAACGGTTTATATCAATTTCAAAAACAAAACTTAATATACCAAAAATGAAAAACTATAGGTAAACTTTTGATAAAGAAATATAAATTGATATGGCAGTAATACAAATACACTCTAGCCATGTTAAGTAGCATAACCACTATACAAAAACATTTTAGCTAAACACTTGTGGCTCTGACCAAATGAGAACATTGTAAAAGGTTTACTTGCCACAATATTTACAATTGAATAACGATAGGTTAAGATCCTCAAAAATGCCATTTTGTTTAATATGCTACATCATGTACTTGATCATATACGCGTTTGAAAGAGTCAATAATTCAAAATTTCTTAACGACTCGGAAGTTTCACTAGAATTTATCGACTACTTTTTCCTTAAGTGCCTAGCTACTATAGGATTATTCATAGATTATCTGTTTATTAACTGTGGAGCAAACAGTCGATATGTTACTGTACTGTGATTTGTGAGGGATTGAAGCTCAGACGGGACACTTTTTATTCATTCATGTTTATTTTATTAACTTTTTTCCATAAAATTTTACTTTTACTATGAAACTGGCGAATACAAAATCATTATGAAAATCGATTAGCAACACTCAGTGTTTTCTATCTAAACGACTACTGTATCATTACGCACCTAAGGAAAAAAACATTTGCTTGTCATAGCTGCATTGTTAATACACGTATTGCAAACGTTAACGACTAGCTTGTAATGATAATATTTATTAGAAAAAAATCTGGATAAATGATCTCAGGAGTCTATGCATTCCTTACAATTTGGAGTTAGCTATGAATATAGCCACGATATAAAAAGAATGTCATATATAAAAGTCTTACGAGAATGTTTCTTTCCTTCTTCGTATATCCGATGTCTTTTTTCATCTGTATCCAGAACAGCCAACCTTCCCGCTACTGACTCACAACATTTATCAGCATCGTTGTAGGTTTTCACGATAGGATACACCCAGAACTTTACGGAATCAATATTTACAGATGTAGGACGAGAATCTTCGTATGGTGATGGTACTGGAAATTAAAGATAGAAAAACGTTTACAAACAAACCTGTGACAGATCTCCGTATGGTGATGGTACTGGAAATTAAAGATAGAAAAACACTTACAAACAAACCTGTGACAGATCTCCGTATGGTGATGGTACTGGGAATTAAAGATAGTACTGAAAACTAGGCTTTAAAACAAAAACTAACAAACTTGTTACAAATCATTAATGTTTTATTATTATTATCATTATTTTTGTAATCTCGGCATATATTCCTTTTACGAACTCATTCTGATGACATTTAAAACTATAGTTGGCATTAGAATATCTTTCCTGTGATTTGCTGTGACAAGCAGAATTGGTTTCAATACTCCCTGTCAAATCGGCTTAATATAACGCATTTGGAAACCCGCTTGATCAAAGATTTTTCATGCAGAGTATTCGGTAGATGATTTCTGAAGGGGTTACAATTTTATTATTTCAACATGGTTAATCTACACAAATATTTCGTACTGTTCGGCTTTAAAAAAAAGCAAACCTGTTATGACGCAATCGTTGGCAAGCGCAAATGCTTGCAAATTAATCTTCATAAACCGCAAGTCATCTGTTTGTTGAAATAATATATTGAGGTGTACGATTTCCATAAAAAAACATGTAAGTAGATGATTGTGTTCAGATTCATTAAAGCATCCGATGAAATCCTAATAATATCACAGGGTATACCCCATTTTATCTTTTTTTGTTTACGTTGCATTTTAGCTGCTATCAGAGAGAGGCTAATGTTCGCGCTTCTATCAGGCCACTTTCATAAAAAAAACAAATGTACGTTTTACAGTATAGACACTATAGGTTAGAAGTAAATAAAACTGTAATTGTTTGTTTTCAAGACCGGATTGTTTTTGTTTGTCCTGAACCATACATTTAGTTTATAATAAGAATCGAAATTTGCGTCCAAATGGACACGCGATTTGATGTAATCTTTACGAATGTTTTAAAATATCGATGTAAATTTCTCTAAAGTGCAACCTCAGACCCGATATAATAGAAGGTGGCTTCACATCAATACACGAATTGAATCCGACGATGTGAATTCCGGTTAACATCTGAATAGTTTTAATGTTCGATAATTGGCGTTACGTCTCTTCATCGCTTAGATAAATAGTCTTTTCTGAAATGAGAACATAATGGATATTCAGATGGATAATGCAGAATGGTCGAGAAAAATACGTTTTTGAGAATTTGGCGTCACATTAATGTCATCTGGAACTTTGGTAAATGGATGTCGATCATCCAAGATGCTATAATGTGATTTTACGCAATGCACATATAACCTGAAGATGTCACAATGACGGCGAGGGCGATATTTCTCAGTTATATCTGTGTATAACAGACCTGTATCTGGTAAAAAATAACAAAATCAAAGCAACAAATGAAAAGTGTATTTCAAACATAATAATTTTGGAAGAGAAACTTCAATGTCGAAACATCGTTATTGTTGATGTAGTTACGTCCTGTTTATGGGAGTTGTTAGTGTGCGGACATTAATAAGTATCTTTTTAACAGTGGGTCGTGACATTGGATTCATGGAATATTGATTTTTTTTTTTTTTTTTTTTTCATTTTTTTTGCAACTGATATCTCAAAATAACGCTAGACATTTATCATGGATATGAATGCCATTAAGAGGCAAGAATTTCAAGAATATTTAGTGTACAATAACTGTTTATCAACAACGATGTGGGTTTTTTTGAAAATGCATTCTAGTAAACTAGAAAATGGAAGCAATTTTGACATGGCTATAGAGAGTATATACAATAGCCTGAATTCCATCATCCATTCATTTTGTCTCATTTCCATTTAGCATGACATTCATAGATATACAACTGCCAGAATATGTCTACAGCAAAATACTTTATCTTATATCCAAATATCGAGGTAAATACTCCTGACACAAAGTTTTAACAAAAGGCAATGACTCTGTAATAAAGTGGTTGTAAGCCCTAACATTGTTGCTGAATATCGGTTTTGAACGATCAATTTACACATCAATTTTCAATTTCCGCAATTTACAGCTGTGCTCATGACAAAAAGTTTTAACAAAGAGGAAAAACTCTGTAATTAAATGATATCGTCCGACATACAAATAATCACTAACCGCCACGATGGTGTAGAGGTTTTGACTCAAGTAGTGATGATCTCTTGGCTGGAGATAAATGAAAGACTGTATATTCAACAGAACAAGTGTAGAAAGGAAGCACCAGCGGTTAGGGATAACACCAAGAGAGATAACATAGAAAATCTTAAATGATAAAAAGCGTTACATGGCAATTAACAATATTTTATTTCTGCAATGTAATAAAGAATAACACTCTTACCTTCGTCTGGAAAGCATTGTGACGAAATCTTTGTTTCGACACATACAGTTGATGCTGGACATAATAAATGATGACAGCTACCGCCAGTTGCCTGTAGGGAATATTGCAAAACAATGACCACGTTAAATGAATAATATATATATATAAACAATAATCAAAATCGTGATATCGAAAGCACAGTCCCTTGTTGTTTTAATCATAGTGTCGTTTATGTAGTGTCAATTTAAAATAGTCAGTTCATTAGCTTAATGATAAATATAAGGGGCGTGATGATAAATCTAAGTGACAATGTGTGTAATTTTCTATTATCGATTCATATATTAATGGCTTAAAACAACGTGCTATGATTGTAATAGCTTGATGTATAATTGGCATTTCATCTGAACTGTTTTTTTAACAAGTGCTGTTTCTCCTTAAAATATATATTATCTGAAATCTTCCGCTCGGCAGTGGGTTCTAATCTATCTAACTCTAAATTTGTATCGAAAGGTGCTAATCCCTTGCGTATCTTTTGTACAGTCATCTTTACACGTGCATTTTATCCAGAAACTTCCCTCCGAAGTATTATTCATGTTCCCCCCACATACAACGTATTTCGTTAATTCATTTGATGAGAGGAGTTGTCAATTTGAACACAAACTAACCTCTTTAATTGAATTTCGTTGTTTGTAGATATTTGAATCAGAATCTCCCGAATAACTCCAGCAGTTTTCACCTGCGTAGAGCTTACACTCCAGCTGCGATTTGGTATAGCTTAGCACTTCACAATCGGAATATCTGATGCATGCTTTCTGACACTGAATATATCCTATCGTCGATAGCGAGAGGAAAGGATTCGCACATCGTATATCTGTGTCAGCCTCAAGTGATGTCGACACTAACTCACAATTCACATTTGTTATTAATAAAATGGCCAACTGGAATAAGAACGAGTTGAACGTCTCTATGAAGTCCATGGCCTCCGACATGACTATACACTTTCCTTATGCGTTATTGGTATAATTTGAAACACTTTTGAATACTGTAGAAATTATAACGATCAGCACTTGTCCATATACATTTGATAAATGATGTGAGAGTAGAATTCAATGATTTGTGATATTAGAAAACACTTAGCAAGATTGTTTGAGTAAAACATTTAAACCCAACAGCAATTCACAAATCAATGTACATAATCATTTGTATACATCTCCACACACATGTATAATTATACAAAAACGGACTGCGTCAATCATACTATTTTAGACTGTAAAGTGTACCGCTCAAAGAAACTCTAAACCATGGTATCACCACAAACAATGTTTAAAACACCAGTCGTTGAGTCTTTAACTTAAAAAACCCATTATTTCTTCTAACAGAGCTGCCAATTCCATGGTTCATGAAGCAAGAAAATGTCCACATTTATTATTGAAGGAAATCAGCACCGCATATCGTCTGATTCTAGCGACTAAGTCTGTGTCTATATGTATCTCAAACATCACAGAAGGATTGATTTGTAACCTTATTTTCCTGTCAGCAAGTTTTGTGTCGTACTTCTTCAGAAATGCTAAATCAATACTCGAAAATAACTAAACCGTTATCTGCAAGTTTGTCATTCCTGATCTAAAGATAACTTGTAAACACAAATCTTAAATAGCAACGATTAAGAAATAAGATATCTCAATTAATCATGGTATAAAAAAGAATTTGACAAAATAGAAGTAGCAAAGAAAGCCTCATATTGACGATTAGATATATTTTTTGCGTCTGACCAGATAATCGAACCGCGCTTGGTGAAACACCTGTACGTTGATATTTTACCACCCACTCCTTGTTTCATTCATCGATTGTTTTAAATGGAATCGTCTAATCAATTATTAAGGCTTGTTATAAATCACTACTTACCAAAGAACCATGAATATAATTGTGAGCATGACAATAGCACTAACAGATTGAAAAAAATCTTGCTTGAGCATAGGAACGGTTTCATTAATACTGGCCAAGGTGTTCCGGAATAGTAAGCGCCTTCTGCTTCATCGAAGACAAATGCCATGTAAATCTTGATCAATTAAAGTAAGTAATGTCACGTCCACAAATGGAGACAAGGTAAACAACAGCGGAACCAACAGAAAAATTAACAACCATAAAACACATTCAACTTCATATCGCACAAAGAAATATATTTCTCAACGGAATCACTATGAATAGTACAAAACACCTTTTGAAACCCTATGTTACAAGTTTGTCCGTCAGTTGACCACATATTGCACGAAAACTATTGTAATTGTAATATGAATAGACACTTGCGTATCGAATCAACTGTGGCATTTAAACACCATAGGTTGGCGATGCAGTTAGTTGCTACCCAGACATGGAAAGTTCACATTATTGAAACAGAAATATTACACCTATCATACAGCTTAGTTGAATGTTGTTCTTGCTAACTTTAATGTAGAAAAGTTTTTTTCCCTTTAATATTTAAAACACGGGAAATTCTTTTAATGTTTACACTTCTACAGAACATAGACTTTATTTAATGATGTAAGCAACTATGAACTACAACCTCTGAAGTATTTAGTAGGCTGTTTATGAACTATGACCTCTGAAGTATTTGGTAGGCTGTTGATGAACTATGACATCTGAAGTATTTGGTAGGCTGTTGATGAACTATGACCTCTGAAGTATTTGGTAGGCTGTTTATGAACTATGACCTCTGAAGTATTGAAATATTTTTTTGTCGTCATCAATGACTTGAAAACAAAAGTATATTCTGAATCAACTATTTTGTTGTAATTGTAAACTAACAAATTACCGAGTATTTGATAACTTTGATAAAGGAATCCGCTTATAACACAGGAAGATTATCATTATTATTCTATGTTTGATCCTTGCTATGTGTCAGATAACATTTCGTTGACCAATTCCTACGCACGACCATGCCTAACTGGCGTCTCATGAATGCATGCTAGACACGGGAAAACTTTCTGAGATGCTTTGAGACGTCATGAAGGATACGCAGGAGTTCATTACGACGTAATGAGTATGCAAAGAAATCATTAAAGGAGAGCCTTTTGACAAATATTAGAGAGTGGACTTCATTGTGGCCTCCTTGTAGACCTTGGCTTTTCAATTGATTTTCCAAGTCGTAGATTCAAATATAATCAACAGTTTTAATAATTGCTTAAAACATGGAGTTTTTATTAGATATTAAAAGAAAAAAAACTACACACTCTGAAAAAAAGATTTGCAAATGTATTTTTACTGTTATTCCACACCGTTGTTTATTTCACACGTGGATGGCGCCAGCAGTGTCGAGATATATTGAAAAGTCTATCAGATCTTATTACAAAAAATATAAATATCATTCCTTAAATGCGTAGATTCTTGATCTGTAAAGCCTCACTTCATTTACGACAAATAATAGTGCTTCGCTTTCAAGGAAATTAGCCTTGTATCATTTTAATATAATTTGTATTGTCATTGACATGTTAACAAATCTAATTCTGTTTCAATAAGAAAGAATCTATTTTACATTCTATAAATACAAAAATATAAAATTTGCCTTTTCAAAAAGATCTTCTGATATCTAATACAGCGAAAACTACATCAAATTTAAATTGAAATATTCAGAACGACTATAATTAGAATAACATACATATTAGAATAAAAAATATGTGATTATAATAATATAGAAAATAGAAAAAATATAGAAAAAATGTGTTTGTAATTTCATCACGTATTGTAACAGTCGTAATCAAATATAAAGCACATGGACGGATAACATAGCATGTATGGATGCCATGTTTATAGTACTTCATAAATAAAATATTATGCGTTATTTTGTATGATAATGTAAACTGTTTTATCAAAGTGTGAGAACAAAAATCCTAAATATCAATATAACATGTAAAATTTTATCACAGTTTTTGACTTTACTTAAAAATATGTTTATATATAGATTACAGTTACAATAACGATTGTCAACGAGTAAACATGAAATCTAAATATAATGTTAAAGCAAAGTTATTTTATCAGTCCATAAATGTTGTAATTAAGCATTTTCTATACATAATCTTGTATTAGTTTAACATGTATAACCATTCAAAACAATAAACAAACAAAAGATAGAAACAAAATACCACGCGTGTTGTGATAGAGAAACATTTCAACAATAATAAAAAATATATAGTTCTACGAAACGTAGTATTGATTTAAACCACACGATATCACAGATTTGCAGGTTCAGAGTTGTGTTTTCCTAGGAAATGAGTAATCATTGTTTCATCTTCTGTGTATAGAAGGGTAGGGGACTGGCCCGTCCATGAGTGTTGTAGTTGCTGATGGTGGTGGCAGCGGGAGCTTGGGGCAGGCCAGCCGACTTGTCGCGAATACTCATGAAGGACTGTTCACGGAAGAGAATGTCCTCAATTGTGTTGGGGTTACCAATGTAGTTCGCATAGTTATTCAGATCTGCAACATAAAATATATGAATAAATACACACCTTTTGTGGATGTCATTCATTGTTTGGGTTCTCTTATTGCTTGTTTGAGTCTATACTTACAAAACAATCCTCGTCTGACTAAATATGCAAAATGTTTAATGTGTTAACTTTTGAAATGCAAAATGAAGTACACAATATTATTATCTGTGATTAAAGTCTTAATAATATCTACACCAACATTGATTACGTCATAAAAAACACATGTTGATACTTCAACTAGTAACATATCCTTTTGTCAAATAGCGAAAATTGCACAAGCATATCAAACGAGTTAAATGATTAACTTCATGCTTTCATACTCAACAAAATGAACCTGATAAAATGTGATAATTCGGAAAACCTGTACAGGTACTCCAAAGTAGCTACTTCTGATTTGACAAATATGATAAAGAAAACGTCATTAAAGTATCTTTGTTCTTACCCCTCGTCTTGGTCTTCGGATACACCTTGCACTTCCAGAGTACAATTGCCACGATTAAGCAGACAAGGAGTGTAGAGACGACAGCAAGGGAGATAATCAGTGCCAAGTTGGTGCTGCTTTCGTCCGAACTAGTGGTTGACTGCAGTGAAAACAATTCATAATGAACCAACAAGTTTTAAAGTTGTTTCAAAGAGGTAGGTTTATGAAAATTATGGGGAAGTTTTCAGGTCGCTATAGTGATACCTTTAAAACATATCATGTTTAGTTGTGCGATATGAAGCTGGATGTGTTTGCCCGTTGGTCCATTTGTTGTATACCTTGTTACTGTTTTAGAACGTGATATTAACGACATAGATTGACCGAGAAATAGACAGTTGGTGTCCTCGATGAAGCAGATGACGTTTACTTCCGAATCAACTGGTCTTATTATCTCCTTGAATTTTTAGTCTTCTTGCAATTCATTGTTTAATTCATATTTTGTCAGAGTTTTATTCAATATAGCTAAGGATTATGATTGTGTTGATATGTCTAAGGTATTTCCGTGGTGTGTTTTATGACCATATCTAGGTTATAAACAATCGAAGGTTACAGGGCTGTCCCTAGAATTTCGACAAGACAGCCGGCTAGTTACATTTTTATTAATGAAATATTCCTGAAACAGAATGTAGATTTGACAGCAATGAGGCCATCTTGTAAAAATCTAAAGGAAATACTGAAACCGATATATAAAAGGATTGTATATATGCGAATTACAGCAGACCTTACAGAGTCGACCAACTGCATTCTCGGAGATGGTTTAACAGACATTTTAGAGACAAAAATATGAAGATTTAGATACCGTACATCCAAATGATAAATCTAACTGTATTGTATAGCTGTTTACTTTTTCTAAAAATCGTCCGAGGTTGATAAGCTCCGAACTATTTTAAGACAAAAGGAACGAATAAGTAAAATTCAGAGTGATCGACAGAAAACAAAAATAAGAATGATGAAGAAGTTTACTAGCCCAAGCATTCAATAATGTTGTTAAATTTACAAGAACGTCAAGTGCATGTGTATATTCTACGCTGTGACTCTGTGCTCATTTGGATAAACGAATAACCATAATATCGGTGATATAGAACTTACGATAGGTCCACAGGAAACACCGTAGTATGATACTCCTCCTACTGTCAGGTAACCCGACAATGAGATTGTCTGAGAGTTAAAGGTAAACCCTGTATTATTTTGAATAGTATCACACATGCCGTATACTGTTGTGTTGACTCCAGATATACCACCGCTGATTGAATATGTCACGACAATACTCCCTGTAATCAAACAGCACAATACATAATGGCATCATTCACATAAACCAATTGGAACGCATACTTAAGATTTTACAAAATACACATAAGTGAATAGATATTTCAAGACAAATTTGAAATGCGATAAAATAGAGCTGTTGAAAGTCTTTAACTAATTGATGCAGTCATTATTGCTAAAGAAATAAGCCGCTGAAATTAAGGATGTAACTGCGGAAAATAAATCCGATAGAAAGTTAGACCTGCCCCGAATCAACTTTAAAAGTTTTCAATCTTGCGTGTATAGTCTGCGCCATGTAAATGTTTGAAACGGGCATGCATAGATTAATTGGGAAACACACGTATAGAGTAAGTACGCATGATGAACTCCGACCATATTTAAATATCACTATCGGCTAAGTTTGGTGGATGAGTGTTTTGTCTTACCTTCCGTAACGGTAACGGAGTTGACCAGAACATCAGGATATTTCGCAGCAAAGTAGTTCCCCATCATAATGGCGAAGGATTTATTGTCAGAACCAACCACTGTGTTGAAGTCTGATTCAAATTTCATCTCGACCAGAGTTGTCTGTTGGATGACGATGTTTGTCTGGGACTGTGATCTTACTGCTACCTGGACATCTTTATAGAAGTCGTAGGCAGATGGAGTCGTATATATATGCAGCTTCAATGCGTAAATTCCAAGAGATGTAAAATTCAGTGAGTAAAAGTTGGCTGAACTCGTTGAAGTTGAGAAAATGGTCTCGTTTGATCCAGTCATCTCGCCTGTGTGATGTTCTGGTTTGTCCAGTTCTGCTGTCATTGTCCAGGTGTGACCCTGTAAACAGAGTGTGGCTTACTCAATGTCTTAAAAGTAAGAATAGTGGCATGTAAATTGTAATATATATCATAGTTCATCATTTCGCTCAGAGCGGACATGTTTGTCTTAGAAAACTGTCATATCCCACCCTCGACACTCCAGGGTTACAAGCACGTTCCCTCTCTGCACCCTATGTGCACGTCACAAGCGAAAAACATTGATTGGTTCCAGGAGAAATACACTACTGGCCAGTCACAGGCTGTTGTGGTCCATTTGAAGATTACCATAGGGACAGCCAACTTCAGAGCAATTTCAATATACCATTATGAGACCTCGAGATTCGTTTGCTGTACATTTTTCTTGTCTTGTCCAAAAGGTTTCGCATTTGGAATTTTTCTATTTCGCTATGACATGTTCCGGAGGGTGAAGACAGTGAATGTGATCGTAACCCTTAGAGTATCGAGGATGGCCAGATCATTAAAAATTACTGAATAAAGCAATAAATGCATAAGGGAATATAAATTACACGTTTAATAATGCGACTCAGTAAGTGCTGAATGGAATGCAATTGATGTATATATTCCCAAATCAATGACATAAAAAAAAAATTTCTAGTTTTCTCGGAACACAGATGTTCAGACAAAAGCTTTTAATACTCAATAAATAATTGGATACGCAATATAACTTTAAAGCAAATTCATGCAGATTTCATCAGATTATACAAATACGAAACATTTCGATGACAAAGCAAAATTATTTCCCTTACTTCGATTGCATGAAAACAACTCTTAGTCAAGTAAAAATATATATAACGGGAAAGTTGTCTGTATTTCAAAATTAATGAGTGTGATTTCCAATTGTCTTACCCTCCAGGCAATATCTGGTATCAGTTCCGATGTAACCTCATCGCGAAGCTCAACGTTAATTGCAAAGTAGTTGTTTTCAATGACAGTCGATGTCATGGATGCAACAGAGGCTGTAATTGGTCGACCAGTAACTGTCAGTGGATCGGAGGAGATGGAAAAGTTTTTGTCGCTTGGTGAGGTCAACACAAAGTCGATATAGAAGTCACTGCCGAATTGGGTGATCAGCAAATCCGTGAAGTTTGCCCAACCATTGACAAACTCGATAGTGAGATTTCCTGTTAGGTTGGCAAGTGCGTTGGAGCCACCAGGACGTAGCGAGGCAGTGATCTGCCAAGGCTGGGAAGCTGTGCCGAGCTGTGTGATCGGTTGTCCCTGCAAATGTATTTACAGAAAAAACAATATATTATGACCTGCAGCATTATCGAAGAACTGGAATGTGTTTACTCTCTTTGTGGGATTTTCCTTTTCATAAATGTCAAGGAATAAACGATAATGATATTATGTTGTATATTGTGATAATACATCAAACATCATTTGTTAAAGAAACATCCATCATAATACAATATCTGTAAAGAACAAGAAATTTCAGATTGGATCTGTAATGAATTAGGCCAACCTGTGCATCCAATACTTGTATCTTGGGCTGCGTCTTAAAAACAACTCCCTCGTGTTGCGGTTCTGGCGCAGGGTTGAAGCGCATTCGCGAAGCCTCTACAATGGTAGTGTATGGAGAGTCGGTCGTTGTGGCATTCCACTCATTTGTTCCCGGAGACGGAAGCGGTTCCACCACAGCTACGCCCGATACTGTTAAGTTAACAACTTGGCTAATGTTTCCAAGCTGGACCTCGTTGACAAGCGTAGCAGAGATATTTTGTAGCTGTGTTAAGGATAAATCACTGGAGTCGTTGATATCTGCAAAACAACGGGATGACATTTACTGGCAATTTATACACGTGTTGTGTAGATAGCGTTCTACAAGATATTAGAACAATTAATTAATTAGTGAAAATCGAATCATCCGTTAAGTTGCATAACTCTTAATTTTATTTATATGAGCATCATTATAATCAACGTACTTGACCGAGGAATATCAGAAATTTCCACGACAACCTCGTCATTTCCAAGAGATCTCCTGCGTCGTCTTCCTGCTGGAGTTGTCTCCCTTACTACCTTTACGAGTCTGACCTTATTGGGAGGGAGATCGAAGAATGCAGCAAGGTGCTGTATCATTTGTGGTCCATAAAATTGATCTACTGTCATTGCCGGGAATTGGAAGGAAACGATTACTGAAGGATCCGTTCTGACCTCAACTGCTTTTTTCCCTCTGATAGTGAAATGGAGAAGTCCAGAGTCACGGTCGTAGTAATTCTCACCAGACGTGTCTGTGATATTTGGCATGAATTCTTCAGGATACGTGGGCGGGTCTAGTATGTAAGCACCGTTCACTGTTCTACCATTTTTCGGAGCAACTAAATTTCCATCGACATAGAGATCGCGCCTATTAGGCTGAGAATACCAGACTGCAAGCTTGACTGATTCTGTATCGTCGGAGTTCAGCAGGAAATATCGAATATGTTGGGGCGATGTTCCAGTAAAGTGAAGGAGGTATTCTTTTTCTGTAAGTAGAAAAACACAAAAAAATACTATTCTGACCCGATTTCTATTTTTTTTTTCATGTTCTACCTAAAATCTAACATGATTAACAAATAGATTTCTAAAGGGAGACAATATGCACCTAAAAGCCTAACCAATTGATAGACACGAGACATTATTGCCTATACATGTGTTTCTCATGGAAGTCGATATTTATTGACCGATGTAATGTTTTTTGGCTTAGAAATGGTAATAAACCTGTAAATACAAATCACATCACTGACCAATATTCCATTTTTTCCTCGTAGCAAGGACAGCCAAGGTAAGATCAATCGCCAGACAGAATAATATTCTAAAATCATATTCAATCAAAACAGAGCGAAGTGACAACAGGAAGAATTTCACGGAGACTCCTGGAAAGTTACATGGAAGATAAGACAAAGGAGATCAATACCCGATGTTCCGATAGAGCAAGCGTATTATGCTTCAGCACCAACCTCCACCACGTAAGTTAGAATAACGACAAAATATTCGATAGATGAAAAGCTAAAATCTATACCTGTAGCCACCATGGCCATAAAGGTTGAAAGTCGTTTACGACAGGTGTAGCCGCTACACCATCCATGATCCTGGGGGCCATTGATGAGATCAAGATACCCGTCTCCCAGAATAGCAACAGGTGATACTCGGCGGGTCTCAGTGTCCGAATCCATACTTTCGATGATAAGAATCCTGTAGTTGAGGTTGTGACACTCATAAGCCTGCCATGCCGAGTGTAAAACACAGTTGCTGTTGCGGATGATACCTATGATAATATCGGATACAGAAAAATCATTGTTATAATGAGATAATTAACTAATTTAATCACTGCCCTACATGTAATGTTAGTATTGAGCTTGAATTTCTTGGATCGGAAACATGTCATCAGCTTGATGCACGAATAAATCGTAAATTGCGAAGGAGCTGTCCGTTTTTTCTACACTCTCGACCTACATTCTACCCTTTGTTGGTGAGGACTCTGTATATTTCTGTATCCATGACAGTTTCAGGAAGAATTCGCCGAATGCCATCGGATTGATAGAATCAACATTTAAACATGTTCAGCTGTCGACATAGACCTTATAACAGGACCTGTGCTTATCTGCTTCGTAGGTTATCCATATCAACCATCGACTGATGAATTTTTAAAGCATTTTGATGCAACTGCAACTTTATTTGGTGTTAATATTCTGTTGAATAAGAGTTACCTACCTTTGTTAGGTGCTATGTTATTGACCGGTATGCGCGTTCCATTTAGTTCAGTAAGCATTGATTTTGGAATTCTGTAATCACCAAGACCTCTGCGTGGATCACCACCCCACTGCCATTCCGATTCTGAAATAACTGCTCCAACACTTCCAAGGAAAGTACCGTCCTGGTCAGAAAACAAATCCTTTTTCAGACCATCACAGTCCATATCCACACAATCGGCACTGTTAATTTTTCTGAAGACGAATGAAGTAAAAAGAATTATTCTTTTATTTGTTTTTCCCTTAAGAGTGCATATTAACCGAATCCGAATATACACTGGTCATTGCGACAATAGACATTTTATTAACGACATACTATGCTACTAGCAATCTCAATAGTTAGATACATCTTCGATTTGAAGAGTTAGAGGACGAAATCTAAGACGCTAAGGAGGGTCTTTTGATAAACAACATTTCTTACCCCACATTTGGTCTGTGATAGAATATTTTGTTATTTGTTGCTACATCAGTGGTAAATGCGTTCTTCGATTCAATCGGATGTTGGCCATCGTCGCCTTTCGCATTCGTGGTTACAGCGAAGTCGTTCCTGCCACAAGTTGTTTTGAAATGAGCAAATGACACACCTGTTCAAAAATAAAAAAATAGACACTATACATCAAGCAGAAACCTATTTTAAGAGGCAGGTGATTGTTTCGTCTAAAGTAAATACTGCACATAAATAGCTTTCAGGATATTTTCTGTGATGCCAGATGTGATATACCTGCAAATTTTGATATTGAGATACCCCTCTTTATTACGTATGTAAGTAACATATTAAATTTATTCTATGATGTATGGAAATTGCACATTTTGCACCAGCTGCTTCGTCCATGATCAACACATAGATGGTTAACTGGCTAGCATTAGCTTTATATGGAGCTAAATATCTCACTTTACAGCGCAAGATGAATTCTCGCAGAACTGTTGTGTGTTACATAAAGTAGACCTGAAAAAATAATCAATCTGCATCATACAGCTGTTTCGTCCTTCTAGGACTTGTCTGTGATACTATGAATCTGAAATTAGAAGCCTAGGAGGCGACTATGGAATATCCGAAGTGATTGAATGATATGTCAGAACCTCAATGGGACTGTGTACAAACCCCATAATTAAATAGATTTCATTTATATTCCTTTATGTACGAAAATCACTTACCGTCAAGTTTCATTACTCCGAACACCGAAGAGTAAGACATGGTCCCATAATGTGGCTTCATTGGCATATTATTGGATGATTGGAAGAAATTAGTAAACCCAATGCCGATGTGACTACCATCTGTGTTCCACGTGCGACCTTGGCTGCTAAATTGAACATTTTCATCAGATTTCAATGCGTCAGATGTGCAGTCAAAAGAAGTTGTCGCACCAACTATTGTCGAATCTTTGATTAAGACATACTTATCAGCAGTTTCGTGCCCAACAGCTGATGGGCCAACAATAAACGGTGCAGTACCCACAGTGTTTTCAACTAGGACAACGTCTTTTATTTCCGCACTTGGACTGTTCTCATAAAAAATACCACCGTCTCGAGATTTCCAAACTGTGAAATTTGAAATTTGAACACATGAAACTGTTAACTTGTCTTCGGGAAATATCCCGAATCCCATTAGGGAACTGTGAGCCAGATTACTTCCATAACCAACAGCACCGCATTCAATGGCGCCTAACCTGTAGGCAACCCTTTCAGCTCCCGCTACAACATTATCCTCAATTATAATAGCCTTGGCATCTGGAGCTTGAATTCCACCATTGTAGCGGAAGTTGAATGGTTCTTGACGGTCTTGGTACGCTCCTTCCCATACAACAAGTGTTACCAGGTTTCGGCGCAGTCGTGTATCATCAGAAGACGTTTCAATACCTAAACCCATCAAATAAGGGTTAAACACGGTGCATACAATAACATCTACGAATGAGCAGCACTTTTCAAAAAAAAAAAAAAATTCGAAACCGAAAAGGTATCATGCACAATAGCGATATATCAAAGGGGTATTTTACACAGTATTATTTTTTTTCTGACTGAACTCCAATGTTCTACATGTGGGCTTATTTCAACCAATTTTGCTTCTCTAAACTGATATTAAAGAAACTAAAATGCTGACAATACTTTTATAATCAAAAGAAAGATTAAAAAACGTACATGTCATTGTAAACTTACGTATCCCTTTAAACTAGCTGCGGCATTAATGTATCATAAAGGAAGTGAATGTTGGAACAAAGAAATGATATATGTGAAAACGTATATTCTCGTTACTTACCCCACCAGATTGCATGATGAACGACGTTATCTTCTATGGGCAAACCATGCGTTCCGAAAACACCAATAGCCGGAGAAAACCCGTTGTGGAAGGCGCATTTGTTTATGTATGAAGGTTTAATATTGCTGACTGTTCCACCATCAAGGAATGTCAATGAAAATCGTGCATCGTAGAATTCGGTGTAGCTTTCCTGTCCCGTGTGGAAAAACTCCACATTGCTCAAGCGAGCATAACCTTGGAATACAAACATAAAAACCGTTATGGAAAAACACATTCTGATTTGAAATCTGAAATTCTAACTTCAAAATTATTACTTTTTACGTTTTAATATTTCTATTCCACGTGATCATAATAATGCTGAACATCGTCGTTTCAGTTTATCATTCAATACGAAATTAAATTTGACTCGAGATGAATATGTAGCCTTACTACTCAAAATCATTTATATGTTGCACTTTATTTCATTTATCAAATGGCGTCATTCACCAATATACTGGCTGCTTCCTTTTTGTGCTGTTCCTACTAACGTCCGGGCACCAAATGATTCCTTAAACATTCTAGAATAGTCCTCGCCGACGACTTTGACATTTCTTGAGAGAAGTCCAACCTCGGCTCCAAGACTGATGGTTTTTCCATTTATTGTCTCCGAATGGACTAGAAAATACACAAAATCCAATATCTACATCCTCTATTCTTATTTCATTGACATTGGCAAAAAATGTCTTCTCTAATTCTAAATTACAATTTTAATTAAAATGCCAAAACTTTCAATAATGTAATATAGTCCCACCAAATTTATTAATTAACTGCAATTTTCCTTTTCTTTTGTTATTATTTCTTTCCACCTGTAAAATAACTTATTTCCAATGGGCTCAAGTTTTAAAGATCATTAGCATTCGATTTCGTGGATAAATTAACTCCATATATGCATTTATATTAATTTCATTTCATGAAAGTAAAACTTACAGTACCCACGAATCCAACGAAAATAAAGCCTCGCCCATAATAATGATTTTGAATTTAAGAGAAGTATCATTCTCAATCTTTTCGACTGACAAGAATTATCTGTTTTAAGGAATGCGGAAAGCATAAAAAATCATGTCAGATAATACTTCAATGATGGTGAAGGCTGGGATTTTCGTACATACATACCAACATGTTTGTACAGTAACGAGCTGTTAAGGGTAAGCGTCAGTCCATCAGTAGATACTCCAGTGATCCTGAATGTCTCTGTTTCCCACATATCATAACTTGTTGTCGCTAGAACGATGTCGCTACCCGCAGTCCAGTTGACAGCCTGTGCTAAAGAGATTGTGGATGCCCCGGCGTTCGCTGTCGAAGCTAACCGTGTCCATGACACCCCAACATCGATCCCGTGAAGGTCAAGGCCTCCAAATACACCTGTTTGTAATTTTTACATACAAAGCATTGTAATTGTAGGAATAAATATGGTGACACCTGCCCCAAACGGCATTGTCTGGTATACAGTTTATAACATGAACAGGTATCTGATTGTTAATGCTTGTGAAAATGTTACCATTTTTCATTATAATTTTTGATTTGTCATCATTTAAAAAGACTAGAATAATTGCAAACCAGTTTTCATTCATTACCATTATCTATAACAGACGGCAACACTACTTAGTATACATACACGTGACTGAACAACACATACCAATTGCCTTCGCCCCCACAGTTGGAGCATTGGTGAGATCTGTGTACTCGTCACTATCCCAGCTGCCTCTAAGGATGACTTGAGAGTTACCGAGGTAGGGAGCATCCGGCCATCCTATTATAAGTCGCCCTCCCAGAATGATGATGTGGGTGGCATTGAGGTCAATGTCACGGTAAGGAGCTGACGTGCCGTGATCAAACTCCAAGACGCCATACAGGATTAACTTATTGAGTGAGGGAATAGCCATGTCTGCTACCATCCACACCTCTGATGATTCAAATTCAGTTCGAAATTACATTTTACTTACTGTTTAAAACATTGTTATGAATCAATGACGCCAAGTGATCAACTTGGTCATTCTGGTAGCATAACAAACAAAAAACAAAAAACAAAAACAAAACAAAAACAAAAACAAAACAAGCAAACAAACAAACGTTTTGATTACTTCTTAATGAGTATGAGTAATTAAATTAACATAACCTTTGACTTATGTCAGAGCAATGTAATAGTATGTTCAATGTTTGTAATATAATTGTTGGCTAAAGACTCGGCTAAGATCAAATTCTATTAATGTGGCTATTTGTCAAAATAAAATATACAGTGGTATATATAATCAATCATCTACTTAGGAAAAGGCCACTTCATAGTATCATGTGTTTCATCATCGTATCGATGGAACAACCAACAAACAATATTTAAGCTGATTCAAAGCAATAAAGGAAATGACATAATTTCACACATCAAAACAAGGAGGGGATAATAAGACCAGGTCTTCTTAAAGAGTAAGCGTCTTCGTCTTCAAGTAAGACGTAAATCTTGTAACGCACAAATCAGGGACAATAATTACCTTGTGGAATAGTCAGGTCAGTATTGGCTACTGGAAGTGTATTGTTAAGCCAAGTCCAAGAGTTTGCCTCTGACCAATACACGAAATCCGATGGTCGCTGAGTGACAGGGGGTACTGTGTTAGGATCCGGTGGTGGTGTACAGTTGGCGTAGAAACATTTGAAGGCCTGAAAATCGAATGATATACTGGCGATACCGGTTGGCAAAGCGGGAGAACCACGCTTTTTTCTACCGCTCGCTCCACCACTTCCTTTTACTGAAAGAGTAAACACAGATATAAGACGAAAGGGAATGATAGGAAATCAGGTAATCAGATAGTCGTGTTAGCATTCACAATAACCCACACACAATTATAGTGTGATTGAAAAGCATCTCATACAAGAAAAGAACCATAATAGAATTATGTAATTACTTTGTAACATACACGTAATGATCGAGTATTTTTCATTTTTTTTTTTTTTTCATTTCATTCCTCTTTCTATTTTATTTTCTTCCGTGATCTATTACATCGTTAGAAAGATATTTACTAAAGCACTAAAACACAATTGATGTTCAATACCATTACGGATTAATGACACTCAGTATAGACAGGCTTAATCCGAGACAGAAAATCAATGTGCATGGATTACACTTATTGTTGCTTTTTGTTGTCAATTCCATAAAGCTTTGTTGTATACAAATGCACTTCTTATCTGATTCAATTACGTTTTAGACAGATTGTTCTTTATCAAATATGTTCACAATTCAATATTCAAGAAGAAATTCCCGTTTTTTTCATAAACCATAAATGCGCTAAGCTATTGTCATTGTGTTTACATTTCATGTGGTAAGTAATATGGAATATTCCGAGATTTGTACACGAACCAAGAATTGTGATTTCGTTGGTATAATGATCGTATGTCCAGTCCCCGTTTACATGAACGCTAGGATCCAGAGTCACATCAGATGACTCGACAAATCCACGGGCGTCACTCTTTAGTCTGTCTGGTTTCTTGTTTACTTTTTGACGCAGATAAATATAGTCATTGTTCTATAAGATAAATAATAACAATAATTGAGTTAGATTTATGCCAAGATGGGTTTTATTTCCTTGTTGAAAGGGATATTAAATTCACAATAACATTTATGTTTGTTCAATACTTTTCGTTTCAATTATAACAGCGGCTTTTTCATTATAATTAAATAATTATTAGTTTTCATATTCTTAAATTAAACCTGAACGTAAAACATGATGTTAGAATTATCGGCTGTGAATACAAACTATATCTGTTATCGTTACTTTATGTATATCTTTGCATCGGGTGAAAAAAGAAAAAAACTACTTACCTCGAAATGGTAAAGTGTGCCAGAGAAACTGAGATTCGTTTGGATTGCAGCGTCAACAAAAGTAAGAGAATAGGTCTCGGTACTAACGAGTAATACTACCCAGCCGCCCTTGTGAGTGATTCGTTTTTCACGATACTCGCCGAGGGATGATCCGTACTGATTTGTCAAATTTGTTTGCTTGAATTCTAAAGAAGCAGGCAAAATGTTATTAAAACCAAACCTGTGGAACTTGACAGAAGAAGGACATACACTTGCGGGTATGCCGTAATTGAAATCGGAGAATGCAGTACAACTGGGTGGGAGTGTTCCAGTACTTGGTACGACTTTACAATTTACACTGTTGCACAAAGTGCCATCAAGATCATGTAGAACGCCCTCGAATAACCATTCATATCGGCCACGATTGGGAGAATTTGTCCAGGTCAGACCTGATGTTTTGTAATAGTACCCACCACATTGGTCACCACATGTACCGTCTATTCTTGTCCAGGTAAAGGCGGAACAGCTCGATTTATCAAAATTGACAAATTCAACATTTGTTACCCCAAACATGAATCCGTATGGAAGCACAATAGCTCCATTAGTACAGACAGAATTAGGTGAAAATGACGCGTAACCAACAATTAGGGAGTCCTTGATAGCAGCTTCATTTGACGGATTTGAAGAATCTTCACCTTCCACAATAAGTTTGCCTTCAAATCCAGCCTTTTTGTTTGCTACTGCACGGATTTTACTGAACTGGAGGGCGCCGGTGTTCACAGTCTCTACGCCTTTTTCGTTATTCCAAGCATCGAATGTATCAAAATTTACGGGTTGTGGCACAGAAGATCCACAAATACCGTCTACTCTAGGTGTGTATGTAGGAAAGATCCAAAGACCAAACCAACCAAATGAGTGAGCACTATTGTTGAAGAATGTACCCAACGTGATCAGTTTGGGACAGACAGAGCGGGTAAATGATGGCCCTTCCGGATGGTCATGCATGCGGTACCAGAATCCAAAGTGAGATCCACCGGCAGCGTGGTTGTGCTGGAGTGTATTGTTCGGATTTGTAATCCAGAAGGATGCTGGAGTGACATCATCGTTAAGTAGACTTGAACTCTCCCGTACGAACACAGCTAGGTTGTACTGGATAATGTTACCAGTCTCAATGCCGTCCTCGAAGAAGAAGGCACCTCCCATAACGTTATAGATAACAACGTGTTCAACAAGCAGATTTTTTGTACCATGTATATTCACGGCACGGTTGAACGTTTCATGGATGCCCAGTCCACGGACGTAACAGTGTGACATGTCGCCATTGAGATGGAAATGCACAGGATAGCGTCCCAGTCTAAAGGCCTGACCCATGTGGAATAATTCTACATATTGTAAACGGCCAGTAGATCTATGTGTGTCGTACTCGGGGGCATGAATCATTATTTGGCCGCCAAATTGATCGCTTCCCATTTCTTCGCCAAAACGTCCTTGAAAACATGTCTGGGTGGCAAACTCACCTGTAGACCAGATACATGGTATGCTTTAGTGTTATTTTTCCCAATAATTGTGAAGTATGAACAATAATATTTTCATAAAAAATACAGTCGTTAGTATATGCATTGCCTTAATCAAACTAGACTTACAATACGCCTATATAATGTCATTCCTAATATGAAAAATGCTTACCAGTATCAAAGCCGTCAGGACATGCTTCAATTTTCTCAATCCACTGCGCGTCACTTGTGCCCTGAACTTTAACATTATGTGTTAAGAGACCGACTTCAGCTGCAAAATTCATGGTGGCTGCGTTAGCGCTGGTTCCAAAACTTTCAGTGACGGCAATGTGCTCGTTTGCGAGATTAGAGTCTAAGGTCAAGGTCTTTAGGTCTCCGGCTATCGCTGTGATGGTTTTGAGTTCGTTCTGAGACTGTGACTTCATGTCGCCAGTTGTGGCAATGATGATCTGATCTCCTACATTCCAATTAACAGCTTGGTCGAGTTTAATAACGTTTGTACCTGCAGCAGCTGTTTGTGAAAGTTTCGTCCAGGTAACTGGTGTCGGTATACCTAAAATACGCATTAACATCATCTAAACAAGTGTTCGATTCATAACTAAGTGTATGCTATAATATATTTTACGCTATTTTGCAATAATTTAAGTATGACTTTTGTCTGTTTTCACCTACATCACATCACACTATTTCAAAGATATAACAGAGAATGGAACAGAAGGAAGCAAATTAACATAATGAGAAAACAAAACAGTATTGTACCATGCAGGTCCAATGTGCCTTCACGGATAGCCAGCGTCTTAGTACCATATATTGGGAGCTCTTTACTGCGATGATGTCCATGTAAGGTAATGGTTGCTTTGTGTTGAAAAGGTGTTTGTTCTGTTCCAACCTGTTGTTCGGAAATCAACATATTTTATTTACCCTACCTAATTCTGTAAAGCAAGTTGTTGCAAAATGGAAACTGGAGTTTGTGCCAGTTATTATTTTCTTCAGATAACTTTCTCTGTTAAAGTATTTCCTTTACATGTATTCGAGTGGAAAGCCATTTTATCCAAAAGTAAACTATTTAGTATATACAGCATCAACACGAAACTCCACTGCACAACTTCTGCCAGGCCTACACTATTTAATGTCGTCAATTTATGAAACTGTTACGATGGTTTCCCACGTACCTACCGCTGAATACGTAGGTTTAAAGCTATTATGCATTACAATTGACAAAGTCATAGCCCTAGCCATTGTTTGATAAAAAAAATCCATTAAAGATATACATCATAAGTATAAAATCATTAGTACGTCTGTGTCTATAATGCATCTAAATATATACGATCAAATTTTATTATATGATAAATATATAGAGATACCTTGCAGCATGGTATCCTATAAACATGTCTTAATCACACTTCCAGATATCGCACAACTTAACGGAACATTATTCTACTTAATAAATGAAGAGTTTCTTTAAAGATACCTGAAACAGTCCTCCGTTTGTGACTAAAACAATTTCTGAATTCAATTCCACATCTTGGTTGTCATCGAAAATGAGTTCTCCCCCTTGAATAAGAAGCATTTTGAGAGTGGCGGTGGTCGTGTCTAGGTAGATTGTTTGGCCGGCTTGGATAACGACAAGGTCGCCATCTGTTGGCAGTGACACCCCTCCCCAGGAATACACTGATGACCAGACATCAACGTAATGATAATCCGCGGAAGTCTATTAAGAAAAACGGAGTCAGTTATCAAGAGCATTCAACAAATCATCGTAATGAGAATCTAGTAAGTGGACCCATCTCATAACTCAGTAGAAAGGTATAAACATATTGATTCTTATCTTTAAACCTACACCTTGTGGAGGTAAGTTTTGTGTTCCGAGAAACTTTCATTCTTCGTTTGGAAGTGACGAAAATCAACGTAACTGGTATGTAACATATACTATCAAATATGTATTTATTCGAATGATGCATTTTCATACGATCTATCATATGAACACGATATCAGGAGCACCTAACCCCAAAAGGATGCTAGGTTGACATCACCGTTCACTCTCCCGAATTCACACAGCTAGGTTGAACTTGATAAAGTTACATGCTATATATATGGTGTTGTTTTCTTAAAATCGCAACTATAGCAACGACTTGGAAGTATATATTTTGGAACTTTGAATCTTGTATCCTTGATGGAATCACAGTTTCCACATCAGGTCATGTGACTTTCGTCCATATATAAATGCATACAGTAACATTATCTTCATTACGTAGAAACCAGTTACAATATACAAACCTGTCTGGCTTGACCATTTCCGGCGATCTCCACTCGGACCTTGCCTCGGACTGAAGCGGGAATAGAACCCGTGTCACATATAATTTGGCTAGCACTGACGCTGACGACTGCACACACACTGCCCTCTATACTTACGGCACAGTCAGACGCTGTCGTTCTGTATGTAAAACATAATGTGGTAGGAAGTTGTCAGTTCATCAAAACATCAAACCAAGATTCATTCAATATTTCAGGATTACCTAATTAACGAAACAATGACGATAGCTTTATTTGCATAAGAACGAACGAAAAATCGACGTTTCCTTAAAAATAACTAAGATAACCTTTCAAATTGAAAAGCGATAATAAAAATTGCATTCAGGAACAATCAGTAAATATTGCCCCTGTGTATCAATTTCAAAAGTTGGCAGTATATGCTATTTGTGTAAAGAAATGCAGCATACTAAGCTTTTTTAACATGTCTAAATGCTGGAACTAAATTGTTTGGAAGCCAGAAAAGAGGAAAATAATGCAAGGCAAAATATGTTTTTAGAAATAGATTAATCAACTATAGATACAGATACAGGACTTATCAGAAATCGTCACGAATTGTAAGTGTTCTATTTGAAATGCGTACCCGAATCCTGAACCTGCAACTGTGATACGTGTCCCACCTCCTGTACCACCACGTGTTGGGGTTACTCCTGTGATGTCCGGTGTCTTTGTCGAATCATATGTGTAACTAAGCGTCTGGGTGACAGCATTAACGGTGATAGATACAGTACAGGCCTGTGTTGTGGTGCCTTAAATCACAGGTCAATACATATTATACAATTTTTTTTTTTGCATGAAATTTATTGGCTTCGATATCTTCAGGTATATATAACAAAATTATTTTAGAGAAGGAATTATTAATATCAAAATATTGATCACCAAAACTGATGCTGACATCGATTCAATGCTAACATGGATATGAAAGATAATATTATTTCTGCAAGAGTACAGTGTATAATACACAATCCATAAGCGACAACTCGAATCACATGTATCAAATGCTTCATACAGTAACTCAGATTCTTGAGTTTCATTTTACATAAGGATATCAATCAATAGACAGCGATAAATGAGTTATTCTATAAATAGTATCACAAATACCTGGAAAACTTGAGAGGTAATTGAAATTATTGTTTTTACGTGCCTTTTGATGATTAAACTCGCTCAATGTACATAATCTGGACGACAGGTGATTCACTAGTTGTAATCATCACGGAGGAGGTTGTGCAAACCTCAAACGAATAAGGCGAGAACAACTTACCTGTTGAAGCAGGTGTGACACAGATAAATTGTGTTTCTGTGGAATTGTATTTGGTTGATCGGATACATGGCTGGGAACAAATGGTCACTGATGTGGTGTTATCAAATCCGGATCCTGATATTGTCACCGTCTGGTCACCACTTGTACTTCCTGTTGATAAATGTTCATTGGCATGATATACCAGCAACACTTAATTATAAAACGGTAAATTATCAAGGCAAATTTATTCAAAATTGCAATACGCCAAATTATTGAACACATACATATAAATTACCTGAATTGGGACTGATACTAGAAGCAGACATATCGAAGGTAAATGTCTTGTCGTTATTTGAGAGTCCGCTGCCTGCGACATCCACTAGTAACTCATAGCTTCCGGCCCTGTAGTTACCAACAATGCAAGTTATCTCCGTAGTTGAGGCCGACGTCACAGGGCACTCCCTGCCACCCAGAGTGACATTGTTGTCGATTGTGTTTACCCCAAAATTTGAACCACTCAATGTGATAGTGTCTCCCGAAGACCCGGATGTTGGTGAGACGGATGCTACCACTGGCGTGGCTCCAACGGTGTGACTAAATGTCTCACTTGAATAGGTAGTTCCTCCTGATGTTACAATAAGGTCAAGATTATTTGCGGCAGCGTGCGCAGCTGTGGTGCAGACGACCTGCGAGAGTGTTACAGAGGTAACTTGGCAGTCAGTGCCATCTATAGTGACACTGGCGTCCGCACCGAATCCATTACCAAAGATGGAAACCGAGGTGCCGCCGTTAGTACTTCCGGCTGATGGGCTGACAGAACTTATCACTGCTTGACCAGTGACAGTAACGGGTGACGGGTCGTGCTTTGAGCGACCTTTCGGCGTAACATCTACAACCAATGACTGGGAGCCTACTGGAACAGCAGAAATGGTACATTGTATTTTGGTATCTGCAGCAATTGTTACAGCGCAAACCTCGCCCCCTACAGTCACACTTACGTCTGCTCTAGTACTTCCAAATCTCTTCCCGGTAATAGTCAATGTCGCTGAAGAACCGTCTAGTGTTGTGGGTGAAACAGATTCAACGCTAGGAGTAGATCCAAGGTCGTAGGTATAATCACACGACTGGGCATCACATTCTGCAGTCACCATCTGTCCTGTGGCACTGACCTTAACCTCTAGTGATTTGGTCCCATCAGTCAGCGACGATGGAGTGAAACAGACAATGTTAGTGTAGGAGAGAGAGTTGATAGGGCAAGGATAACCCCCAATTGTCACCGTGACATCCGACATAGTACCTTGAAATCCTGCTCCAGTGATGGTCAGTGGTGTACTTCCTTCCAATGATCCCAAAACAGGAGAGAAACTAGAAACAACAGGAATTGCAGCAAATGTCTTGGCTATCTGGCCGGGAATGGCTATACGGGCGCTTCCCAGGTTTCCTACACGGACATCTAATGCCTGCTGTACACCGACAGGGGGACTTGAAGATGAGTCAAGCTTACATGTAAGGGATGAAGCAGTGGCGGCGGAAACTGCACAAGAATCGCTACCAAACAAGACCTCGTTCTGGCATTTAGTGGTTGACAGTCCAGTTCCAGTTAAAACGATATCATCATTGGCTGTTCCATTATTCCTGCTGATTGATGTAATTGTTGGTGTCAGACATGACCAGAACTTGAAGTTAAACTTTCCAGAATCTCCACCCGTAGGTGCAGGATCTGAACAGCCGGATATAGTACTAAGTGTACCGACACAGGATCCGGACGCTGAAGGATTGCCAACCCCTACAAACATGACAGAAGTCATTGTATAACTTAAACTACGATTAACTTTAATGTAAGACCTAAAACAGTTTTATCAAAAAAAAAAAAAAAAAAACAGTGAATGTTGATAATTAGAAATATGAACTTTGCAACTGATTAAAAATCAGATCTATGAACAATTTTCCAATTTGAGTCGACGGGACAACATGGTAAAAATGGTTCAAGTCGGATTAATTTTCTTTGATTTCGTGGTTATTCTTAATCCATAAACTTATATGTTTAAATCATAATAAGTTGACTGGTTAAAAGAGCCGAGCACAAACGAAAAATACATGTTTTTGCATTAAAGTTAATCTTTCATATAGCTAGTAAGAATTCACACGTGAACTTTCCTATTTCAAATCATTATGACGTCTTACCCGAATTCTTGTCATAGACAGCCTCAATTCCACCAATTTTGACACTTAAGTCTCCAACATACGATGCCTTGGTTACCACGCTAATGGACCCTCGGAACCATGTAGTTGTATAGATATCTACATAATCACTCCAAAAGTATTTGGTGCCCAATGTATTAAACTTGAATTCAAAAGCGCCTGCACAAAAAACCCCAAGAAAATACACTTTCATAGTACAATATATATACACATGTTTTATTTTTCAAGGACTGTTGAAATTGTTTTATTGGATCATTGTGGTGTATGAGTGTAATGAACACTTTATTTGATCGCAATGATATCTGCTAAGTAGTGGGTGTTCGTTAATATGGCTTATAGTGTCGATGTTTACCTTTGGGTAAATTCTCTGATGTAAAATTTTTTTCTAAGTTTCTTGGATTTTGCGCTTGGATTAAAATTATACAAATGGCGCAGTGCCAAAAAGTGTTGAAAGGACTTATTTTGTAGTGGTTCTACTAGTTTTTGCAATTGAATATCAACATAGTTGCGATTAAGTTTTTAGATGTTTTGTATACCATTTGATCAGGATGATTCTTACCTGTTTTTGTTCCAGTGGGACCACTACCGAAACCATCGGTTTCGGCTTCAATAGAACTAGCATTAGTGGTCTGTTGCACTCTCGGTTCATCCGGCACCCAGGTTGGGTGCCATGCCAAGTCCAGCGAACCGTGTCACCCTGATTCACTTGTAGGTTCTTTGGGTCCAAGCATAACCAATGCCAAAAGCTGAAAACGTTTCAAATTACTTGCAAATCTCAGTTGAAACTCAAAAACATTTCT